>NW_025978628.1:0-6437 GCF_021869965.1 Rhincodon typus | reverse complement strand
AACTCTTAAATACATCACAGGATGATTGTATGCAATGCTTTTTGTGTACTTTGTGTTTTAGGGAATCTGTTGAAGTTTTGCAATGTTACAGTTTTGTACTTCTATAATTTCATATTTATAGAAATAAACAATTAGTATGCTGCACAGAAATTCAGGCAACCCATTATAAGAAAGAAGGAACTCCTCTTAATATTCCCATTTCAGAGTATCTCAAATTGTTTCACATGCAAATGTAATATTTTTGAAATACAGTCAATGATAGCGAATTTGTACACAGCAAGTCCAAAGTGCAATGAGGTAAAGAACCAGATAATCTATTTTAACAATGCTGTTGGAATTGTTGGCTAGAACACCTGAAGGCACATCCTTGCTCTCCTTGGAAAGGTATCAAAGGATCAACTATATTCATTTGAGGAGTTTGATGGGGCATTGGTTAAGATTCACACAATATCTTCATTGGCCAACCACCAGACTCATCACATCATCATGACTGCTCTTGGTCCCAGGCAGCCACCACTTCAGCTCTTTAATACTTTCCTTTGGAACAGATAAATATGTCCTACCTACATATTTCTGACAAGGGTAGATCTGCACACAGGAATAGCTACACATCTGAAGGACAACACATCCAGAAGCATTGAAGTAGCAGTTTAGATTGTGGGTACAGGTAGACATTCAAAGCTGGAGTCAAGAGCTGTGTTGAAACCATACCAGGAACATAGAACAAAATTTGAAGAAAAGAAAGACAAAGGTGAAAATCTCTGACTTATTATCCAAGCCATGTACATATTGGCAGAGGGATAAACAGATTAGGGAGGTGAACATGGCTAAAGGGATGTTGTGGGTTGCACATCAAGATGGCCCTGATACGCTCCCACCCATATGTGAATTCACAAAGGTTGGGGGGAGGGGAACGGAGCGTGGAGGGGAGGCGAGGAAGAAATTTGTCAGCTCGCTCCAATGAAATGGACTGCAATTGACCTCAATGAAAGGGCCATTTACTGATGGAGACAGGATCTTTCCCACAATCAAATTACTTCCCTCATCATGTGTGGAGCCAACTAAATTTCCACAGATTTTGTCCAAGTAGCAAGCTGAGGGGAACCATCAAGTAACCCCACCTCAATATCATCCTCACAGCTGTGGCTATATTGAGAGTGAACACATTGACAGGAAGATTTCATTTTGAGAAAATCCTATTGCTCCATTGGTAAACCCAATATTACTTGGTTGGCTCTTGCCCACTCTAGAGCCTTGAGCAGTTAGTATGACTATCTGTTACACAGCCCAAGATCATCTCTGATTACAGGGGGTTCCTGAAGGAGGCAGGTTAATTGCCCTCTTCTGGGAAGATAGTGTGGGGTGTGTAGGGGGTGAGATTCAGACACCCATCAAGATAAGCATCTATAAATGGTCCTGTCATTGGGGTCTTGATTATTGCTGGGCAATTTAGCTCACTATATCCTAGAGGCAGCTAGGGGGTGTCCCAGATATGATTCAGTATTGAGAGATGGATCTGATTTAATTCACAGCAGCCTACTGAATATATTTATCTGACATAAATAAACATAATTTGATCAAGTTCAACAAATTGTGGCATGGTGGGTCAGTGGTTAGCACTGCTGTCTCACAGCACTGGGGACCACCCCCCACCCCCCCCCCCCCCCCCCCCCCCACCTCTGCCCCACCCCCCCCACCCCGGGTTCAATTCCACTCTCCGGTGACTGTCCGTGTGTAGTTTGTATGCTCTCCCTGTGGGTTTCCCTCTGGGTGCTCTGGTTTCCTCCCACAGTCCAAAGATGTGCAGGTTAGGGTGGATTGGCCATGCTAAATTGCCCTTGGTGTTCATGGATGGAAAGGTCATGTGTGTTAGCCATGGAGAATACAGGGATGGATCTGGGTGGGATGCTCTTCAGAAGGTCTGTGTGGACTTGTTGGGCCAAATGGCCTGTTTACACACTGTGGGGATTCTATGAAAACAAAATATTTGAAAGGGAGAAATGTGAAACACCTACTGAGAAAACTGGGCAATTCAGTTAAAGAAAATGAAATATATTGTGGATGCTGGAAATCTGAGCTAAACAAAAACAAAACATTCTGGAAATATCCAGCAGGTCTGGCAGCCCCTGTGAAGAAAGAAACAGAGTTAATCTTTCAGGTCAACAACCCTGAGGGGCTGATCTTGGTGATTTTCAAACTAATCAGGATCGATGATGATCTGTCTCACATCCTTCCATTGGCATTGTTAATCTCAGCCCATGCTCACTTCACCACAAATGCCTCAGCAGCTAGCAACATGCTCTGTTGATCAGGTCTCATGCCTAATATCCATCTATCCTTGTACTTCACCTCTTATTTTTAAGCTGATATGTTTGACCTCACCCATGGTCAGTTAGCAACTGTTACCAGCCCCACACCCACATCTCTCAGCTTGCACACACATGGTCCATCAATCATTGACCTACTTCCCACTTGTATGACAAGATGAAATATTGAGGCATTACCCATCACTGGTAATGTTCTGATATCCTCATGTTACTTAATGTACTCTTCTATGCAAACATGGAATGCAACTTTGCAAACAGTCAGCTGTGGAAACAACAGTTCCACAACAGGACAGGAAGTTATCACTACTCTGAAATTATACATGATACCTACTGTTTTGTTCATTTACAATGCTCTTTCCAATAAGTTCATTTAGAAACTGGGAGCACCGTAAAATGGGATTCAGATTAATCATGCTAATAATTTTTTATGCAAAGAGAAACTAGAAAGAACCATACAATTGTCGTAGCGAATAATAATGACAACATAATTCCCTGAACGAGTAAATGAGCTTCTCACGTTTAACGACAACAAAGGAGTATCTGACTCGGTGGACTTTACAATTATTGGTGACAATGATGCCTCACTACTTTACATAATTATTATGTTATAGCAGGTTATTACGCATTCCTTTCGATTGGATTTTGTGGTACGATTAATCAATTTGAAATCATCTGGACTATTTGGCTCAACCCACTTCCTGTGGTAATGATTTGTACATCCTAACCATTCCCTGAATAAATAAAATCTCCCTATTTCCTATTGTAATTATGAGTAAACAACTTGTATATATGGGCCCTAAATTTGTATTCTCCTACAAGTGGAAACAATATTTTTCATTCACCTTGGTCTATAATTCTTTGGCTTGGTTCTATTTCTGCTGTTTGTCAGTCCTGTGGATTCTAAGAAGAATTTTACAACAATAACCTTGTGCCTCTGTTATCTTGGTTGTAACTCACTGGGGTGCCATGCAGGAATTCAAGCCCCACTATTCCTGGACACATCACAAAAGTTAAAAGAAAATTATCACAATATGCAGATTACTCAGGATTTCTCCAGCCAGTCTTTTGATTCATGAGAAATCACATCAGAAGTATTCAGTAAAACTCACAGGCTGCATCAGAGTGGAGAGTGGATTATGGCCTTTACCACATTCCCTTTTAATGGCAATAGCTGAGGTATTTGAATGAGTAAACATAGATCAAAAATCCTAAAGTCACTTTGTCAGTGACTGAGAAAAGGTCAGTGTGGAAGGTGTGAGAGTGGGCAGAGTGGCAGGTATGTGAAGGGGTATACGTGGCAGGTAATTGGGTGAGCGGGAGGATGCACCAGGTATCAGAGGAGTGGTGTCTGTTTGGAGGGAGTCAGAAGTTTGAGGAGTGGTGTTTGTTGCCCAAGCAGTGGCAAGGGGTCTGTCATTTGGCAGAATGGGGAAGGTCAGGTCAGGTATTCTCTTCAGTTGTCCATGTAGGGGGTTTGGCTGTGCCCTGGAGAGAGTTGGTTGTCAGTTGAGGAACAAGGGTTTTCGGGTCAGCTGTCCATGAGTGGGGAGTTAGTATCACCAGTGTGAGTGAATGTGGGATCAGTGTGAGTGATTGGAGGCCTCCAGTGGTGAATAGGGGCTTGCAGTATTATGCTTCATCAGGTATTAAAGCAGGATTTTAATTCCTCTGATTTATTCTAGCTAGCCATTAATTTAGTAAGTCAGAACTCTCCAAGCAGTATCATTGCTAATAGTATTATCTTTAGAGTATTAATCCAGAGACCCAGGTAATGTTCTGGGCACCTGCGTTCAAGTCCTGCCATGACAGATGGTGGAGTTTGAGTTCCACAAAAATCTGGAATTAAGAATCTAATGATGGCCAAGAAACCATTATTGGTTGTCAGAAAACCCCATCTAGTTCACTAATGTCCTTTAGCGAAGGAAACTGGCATCCTTACCTGGTCTGGCCTACATGTGACTCCAGGCACACAGCAATGTGGTTGATACTTAATTGCCCTCTGGGCAATTAGGGATGGGCAATAAATGTTGGCCTGGCCAGGGATGCCCTCATTCTGTGAATGAATTTTTTAAAAGAATCCCTAACTCTAACTGAGAGTTTGGGACCTTTCCACAGGGTTCCAGATGTCAGCTCTTGCTTGTTGGAAGTCACCTCGCAATGAACTTGTGAGGATACATATGCAACAGAGCAACAAATCCTTAGATGAGCTGTCAACATTTACATCACTCACTGAGCACATTGCTCCATACAGTGGGGCAGAGATCACTCAACATAGTTTACATATGGCACTTTGACAGAGGACTTTATTTCAATGAATGCATCAGTTATCATGGTGCAAAGAGACAGCTAGAGTTTGTGAGTGCAGTATGAGTACGATGATCACGTTCTCCCAGCCCCACATGCTCAAGAAAGGCATCATTGTACAAAAGGGTATGTTGGTGAATAGGTGAGAAGGAATTATTTCCATTGCCCTGTGCAGGCCGATTGGCCGACCTTGCTGTATCATTGCGTGTGTGCCACTTTGAAAGTTGCTGCTTCACTGAGATGACTATCTTCAATCTGCAAGGTTGCAATGTTCAAGATTGCTCGAGACGAGGAATTGTATCTCACACAGTTGGGTACTGCATGTGTTTGCCCTGTACAATGCTGTAATTGCAAATAACTTCAGCCAGGCACTCTGCAAATACCTGATTCATGTAATTGCTTCTTGAAAGACCTGACATCACTCATAAGTAAAGCCCACATGCTCAGACAGAAAAACTGTAATTCCACCCACTTCAGGTCTGGTCATAGGCATTCTCTATCTACTGTACAGGGTTTTGAATTAATTAAGTATGAAAGGAGAGGGTTGGCACAGTGATTTTCAACCTCAAACTGGTAAGCACAGCCCCGTCCCTAAATTACAATATCCGTTTCCTCATGGCACTCCCTGACTAGCCCAGCAGCATGATTCTTCCACAGACTGGGATGCAGCTGCTGGAAATGGGCTCGCAATCCCCTCTTGTTAACCCCTGAGCTCCAGCCCTACACTTTAGTCCTGCCCAACATCATGTTGTTCTATGCCCCCTGACCCCATCTCCACTGTCAGGGGCATTGTTGTGGTGACCCCTCCCGCAGTGTGTCATATCCTCCAATACACTAACGCCTACCCACCCCACTTAACGTGCCAAATTCATCTCCTTCATTATTCTTGTCCCCTTTACACTCCAAGTTGCATTCTCCAAACCCCAGCGTTAACATTCATAACAACCCCCCCACAACAACAGTGTACTCTGATGACACCTCACCCCCCCCCCATTGACTTTCATTCAGGTGACCCTCAGGATGGACCACCCCTCAAATTCCTGACTAACGTAGATGGACTGACATGACTGATGATTGATCAGACCCTTGAATGAGCTATGTGTAGTTCCGAATCTGACCCACTCTGACCCAGCTGAATGTTTGTACTGGACCTGCAGGATTGACTATGGCCCAATTCCTGGATTGTACTGACCCTGATTCTCTGACTGGGGCTGCCCAGTTGGCAGACTGACTGTATCCAAACCCCTAGACTGTGATTGGAAAATAGCCATGATACATGGCACCAAGACACCTCCTGACTGACTTGACTGAGGACTACTCCCTTAGACATGGAGGCATGGCTGTTTGGTTGATGCACATAGAGTGTGTTTGCCGCATAAAGAACATAAGAACATAAGAACTAGGAGCAGGAGTAGGCCATCTGGCCCCTCAAGCCAGCCCGCCATTTAATAAGATCATGGCTGATCTTTTTGAGACTCAGCTCCACTTACCTGCCCACTCACCATAACCCTTAATTCCTTTATTGTTTGTCTAGCCTTGCCTTAAAAACATTCAGCGAGGTAGCTTCAACCGCTTCACTGGGCAGGGAATTCCACAGATTCACAACCCGTTGGGTGAAGAAGTTCCTCCTGACCTCAGTCCTACATCTGTTTCCCTTTATTTTGAGGTGATGCCCTCCAGTCCTAGTTTCACCTGCTAGCGGAAACAACGTCCCTGCCTCCACTTTATCTATTCCCTTCATAATCTTATATGTTTCTATAAGATCTCCCCTCATTCTTCTGAATTCTAATGATAATCCCAGTCTAC
>NW_025978627.1:5900-6438 GCF_021869965.1 Rhincodon typus | reverse complement strand
TAGTGTCCAGGGATATGCAGGTTAGGGTGGATTGGCCGTGCTAAATTGTCCTGTAGTGCCCAGGGATGTGCAGGTTAGGGTGGGTTGGCCGTGCTAAATTGTCCCGTAGTGTCCAGGGATGCGCAGTTTAGGGTGGATTGGCCATGCTAAATTGTCCCGTAGTGCCCAGAGATGTAGAGGGTAGGGTGGATTGGCCATGCTAAATTGTCCCATAGTGCCCAGAGATGTAGAGGTTAAGTGGATTGGCCGTGCTAAATTGTCCGTAGTGCCCAGAGATGTAGAGGTTAAGTGGATTGGCCGTGCTAAATTGTCCTGTAGTGTCCAGGGATGTGCAGGTCAGGGTGGATTGGCCATGCTAAATTGCCCCGTAGTGTCCAGGGATGTGCAGGTCAGGGTGGATTGGCCGTGCTTAATTGTCCCGTAGTGCCCAGAGATGTAGAGGTTAAGTGGATTGGCCGTGCTTAATTGTCCCGCAGTGCCCAGAGATGTAGAGGTTAGGGTGGATTGGCCATGCTAAATTGCCCCCCAGAGATGTAGA
>NW_025978627.1:541-5890 GCF_021869965.1 Rhincodon typus | reverse complement strand
AGATGTAGAGGTTAGGGTGGATTGGCCATGCTAAATTGCCCCGTAGTATCAAGGGATGTGTAGGGTAGGGTGGATTGGCCATGGGAAATACAGGGTTACAGGGATAGGGTGGGTCTGTGTGGGATGCTGTTTGAAGAGGTGGTGTGGTTTTGATGGGCTGAATGGCCTGCTTCCATTCTGTAGGGATTCTATATTCAAGAAGGAATGTTGACAGTTTATACTCACCTCACTACAGACCGCCACACATAGCCCCCTGTGATTTCCAAATGGAAGCATCTCCAAACTCTAAGATTTCTATTTTCCTGATATTGCTTCCCTTTGAGCCTTGTAAATATCTAATCTTTTATTAAAATGAGCCCCATCAGAGGGGGAGATGGTAGCATACCATCGAATGGTCTAGTATTCCCAGAGTTCCAGGCTCCCAGAGTTTTAGGCTCCCAGAGTTCCAGGCTCCTGCTGTGGGGATGTGAGTTCCAGTCCCACCCAAAGAGCCTGAAACCTACAAGATGCGCTGCAGAAATTCACTGAAGATCCTCAGGCAGCACCTTCCAAACCCACGACCCACTTCCATCAAGAAGGACAAGGGGGAGCAGATACATGGGAACACCACCCCCTGCAAGTTCCCCTCCACTCACCATCCTGACTTAGAAATATATCGCCGTTCCTTCACTGTCGCTGGGTCTAAATCCTGGAATGCCCTCCCTAAGGGCATTGTGGGTCAACCCACAGCACATGGACGATAAATGCTATTCCAGTCACTCCCACAACCCCTGACACAATCCCTTCATTCATAAATGAAATCTTCCAAATCTGGATTTGAATACCAGCCTGGGTGATGGTGATCACAAAGTCACCATCAAAACCCCATATGTGTCACTTGTGCTCTTTTGGGAAGTAGATCTGCCATTCTTACCTGGGCTTGACTACAAGTGACTCCAGACCCCAGTGACGAGGTTGAGTCTTAACTGCCCTCTGAAAGGGTTGAGCGAGCTACTCAGTTCAGGGGTAAATAGGGACAAGTGATAAACGCTGGCCCAACCCAATGACACCCACAGCCCATGGACAAAGTGAAATTCTATGGTAATATTCAGTGAAGGGGTCAAAGTGGGTGGTTTTAAGGAGTGTCTTCAAAGGAGGATGGAGCGGGTTAGGAAGGGAATTCCAGAGCTTGGAGACCAGATGGCCGAAGGCATGGCTGCCAAAGATGGAGCGATGGGAATTAGGAATGTTCAAGAGGCTGGAATAAGAGGGGCTCAGAGATCTCAGAGGGTTATAGACCCAGAGGGAGATCACAGGGATAGGGAGGGAGGGACAGATAAAGAGGGGCAGATAACAAGGTTGGGAGGGTCAGGGAGGGAGGTAGATGGGGATGGATGGGAAGGAAGAGAGATAGGGAAAGGCAGATAAGGAAATTAGAGGGGCAGATAGGGAGGGTGAGGGGAGGGGAAGATAGTGAGGAAGAGAGGAAGACAGATGGGGAGACTGGGAGGGTTAGATAGGGACAGAGGAGCAGATAGGAAAAATGGAGGGGTAGATTGGGAGTGAGGGAGATGTGAGGGGATGAAGTGAAGAAAGACAGATAGGGAGGGGCCTGACCATTGAGAAGGAGGATGACCATTTGAGAGTCAATGATTTGTTGGACCAGGAAGCCAGTGAGTCCGAGGTGGGACTGGGTGTGAGATCAGGAGACTGACAGCGGTGATATTGCTCACAGAGATGGGGCATGCTTCAGAATAGTCCAGTCCTCAGGGTAAGTGAGGGCTTCAGCAGCAGATGAGCTGATGTGTAGGGGTGGACAGAGTTGGCGGAGTCCCTGAGGGGCTTGTGAGGAAGATGTGGGGGTCAGAATCTCAGTTTGGTGATAAATAGACGCCCAGGGGGTGGGTTCCCTCTCGGACAAGACCAGGACCTGACCATCTCTGCTGCTCCCTGCAGACTCCTAGTGAACTGTGTTGGGTCAGTTCAGGAGTGCCCCATCATAACTGTTCCCTCAAACTATTTCACTTTGGATGAGATTTATAACAAAGGCAGCGACACAGTCCCATCACATGGACCCTCCCGAGTCTAACCTATGGGCTTTCTGACACTGGAACTGACCCAAGCGACATTTCATTGAGATGCAAACACAAAACAGGGAGAGAGATTCAAACCTGACTCAGGAGCTACTTAATATCAGACACAGGGTTTAACCAAACAGAATGAAGCCTTTTCTCGAAGATTTAACCCAGGGGCATGAAAGCTTCAGGTTTTCAGATAAGGACCTTCTTTCTTACTTTCTGCTGCAGTCAGTTCCAGCCTGTCTGATTCAATGAGACACACAATTGCCTGTGACATAAACCAAACACGGCCTTCACTGATAACATTATTGTGTTCCGCAGCAGCTTATTGTCTCGTGTATTGCATTCATTTCTGATGCTGGGTGAGGATTGTCTGCTCACATTAATGGCTTGTTTAATGACCACAGTGAGATTGGGATTACTTGGTGATTCCTTGCAGCATTCAGTTGGCCTGTTTTAAAGGAGTAGGTTGCTGCATTGCAAAGGGATGGTCTGGGAGAGAGATGCAGTTGATGTTTTTGTTGATGTTCAACTCTGTGACATGGGACTCTGGTCTATGGGCTGTTCCCCCAGCTGATGCACACCGAGACAAACATCAACTGTGCCTGGAGGACCATCAGCTCGGTGAGAGACACTCTCTGTTCTGCCCAAAACTTGCTGGTCTTCCAGTGAGTGACCCCAGCAGCAGATCCTTCCACTGATTGCTCAACAGCTTTTGTTGGGTGAGATTTCTGCCCCTGGGGTTTTGATTGCAGAAATATCCCCCCCAAATTCCTCCCCTGCCTAATCCCCCTCCCCCTCCACCCTTATACCTCAACTCCCCCCACCCCCCCCAACTCTCCCCTAACTCCCCTCCAAATCGTCCCTCAACCCTCCCAGCAGCTCCCAACTCCCCCCCTCACTAACTCCCCCCACCATCCAACATCCATCACCCCCACCTACTCATTCCCTCCCTCACACACACCCTCACTCACTCATCCTCTCACACACTCACTCACTCTTCCTTTCTCTCACTCACTCTCACACTGATTCTCTCTCACGCACACACTCACTCACTCACTCTTTCTCACTCTATCTCGGATTTTCTCTCTCTCTCACACACACACACGCTCTCTGTCTCCCTCTCACTCACACTTTCTCTCTTTCACACACACACACACACACACACACACACACACACACGTCTCTCTCTCTCTCACACACATACATACACTCCCTCTCATATACACTCTCCCTTTCTCTCACTCACTCTCTCACTGATTCTCTCTCTTTCTCACTCTGTGTCTGATTTTCACTCTCACACACACACACTCACACACACACACACACAGAGACTCACACACACACTCTCTCTCACACATACACCCTCTCTCTCTTACACACACTCGCTCGCTCTCACACACTCTTTCTCTCACACACACTCGTTACCTCTCACGCACGCTCTCTCTATCACACACACTCTCTCTCTCACACACACTCTTTCTCTCTCTCACGCACACATACTTTCTTTCTCTCACTCACTCTCTCACTGATTGTCTCTCTTTCTCACTCACTCTGTCTCTGATTTTCACTCTCTCACACACATTCTCTCTCTCTCACACACACTCTCCCTTTCTCTCTCTGTCTGTCTGTCTGTCTGTGTCTGTCTCTCTCTCTCTCACACTCAGAGCAGGAGGATCTGTCCTGATCATGGAGAGTTCCTATAAATTTGAGACAGACTCCAATGATGATAAAGGTCGGCAGATTAATGAATGCTGTCTGTCCTAATCGGGCTAGGTCCTGGTTAAACATTGTTTTATCAGATTGTAGCCAGGCAAACGAGATTAATGTTCATTATCTTGTTATTGTGACTCTCCTGTTTGGATTGTTATCAGTTGATTGGTGGGAATTGGCTGACATTTAGAAAGAGAGCAATGGATTGATCTGAGCCCGTTAGTACCTCACTGTAAGGATCGTTCCTGGCACAGTGGGATTGTTTTGTCAATGCATTCATGGGATATGGGTGTCTCTGTTCAGGCGGCATTTATTGCCCATCCCTAATTGCCCAGAGGGTGGTTACGAGTCAGCCACATTGCTGTGGGTCTGGAGTCACATGTAGGCCAGACCAGGTAACAATGGCAGTTTCCTTCCCTAAAGGACGTTAGTGAACCAGATGGGTTTTTCTGACAATGGATTCACGGTCATCGTTAGATTGTTAATTCCAGATATTTATTGAATTCGGGATGTGAACCTGAGTCCCGAGAACATCACCTGTGTCTCTAGATCAATAGTCTGGTGATATTACCACCAGGCCATCACCTAGTCTACGTTTGAGCCAGGACGTCTGGCTCATCTCCCACTTGCTCGAAAGGAGTCTCTGAAAAGGTGGATTGAAAAACATCCAGGACCCCATTCAGTTGATTTACAGGCCATTTGACCCTGACCAGTTGGCCTTGATTTTGTAATCCCCTTCCCTCAGAGTGAGACTGACACCTCGAGACCCAAGGCTGGAATCCAGAGTGACCCCCTCCCAGTGCCTGTACTAAGGGAGTGCTGCAATATTCGAAGCTGCTTCTTTCAGAAAGAGACAAACATTGGCCTCAACAGTCTCCCTGATGAGTAAAGATGATCCCATGGGGGTTACTTCAGTGAAGGGTTGAGGGGATGTGCCTGGTGCCCTGTAAACTCTACACCTCAAGCTGAAAGACCAGTGATCTGCTGCTTCGAGATCAGAATCAGATCCTGGGAGTGAACAACAGGCTCATGCTAACCTGACTGTCTGAGTCTCCTAGCAACAAACCTCTAAGGCACAATGAAACTTTTATTCAGTCATGGTACCAAATTACTGTTGGTGCTAAACCTTAGAGTCTGTGTGTCTCCGTGAGTGTGTGTCTGTGTGTGAGTGTGTATCTGTGTCTGTGTGTGTCTCCATGAGTATGTGTGTGTGTGTGTTTGTGTGTGTGTGTGTAAGTGTGTGTGTGTATGTGTGTGAGTGTGTGTGTGTGTGTGTGTATGTGTGTGTAAGTGTGTATGTGTGTGTGAGTGTGTGTGTGTATGTGTGTGTTTGTATGTGTGTGAGTGTGTGTGTGAGTGTGTGTACATGTGTGTGTGTGTGTGAGTGTGTGTGTGTGTGAGTGTGTGTGTGTGTATGTGTGTGAGTGTGTGTGTGTGAGTGTGTGTGTGTGTAAGTGTGTGTGTGTGAGTGTGTGTGTGTGAGTGTGTGTGTGTGTATATGTGTGAGTGTGAGTGTGTATGTGTGTGTGTGAGAGAGAGTGTCTGTGTCTGTGTGTCTGTATGCGTGTGTATGCGTGTG
>NW_025978627.1:0-441 GCF_021869965.1 Rhincodon typus | reverse complement strand
TGTGTTATGTGTGTGTGCGTGTCTGAAGGAGTGTGTGCCTGTGAGTGTGTGCTTGTGAGGCTGTAAATGCCTTTGTGCGTCAGTGTCTGTGTGTGAGTGTGCATGTGTATTTGTGTGTGTGTGTCTGTGTGAGTGTCTGTGTGTGTGTGTCTCTGTGTGTATGTGTGTGTCTATCTGTGTGTGTGTGTGCAAGTGTATGTGTGTGTGTGCAAGTGTGTGTGAGTGTGTGTGTGTGTGTGTGTGTGAATGTGAGGGTGGGTGTGTGTGCGTGTGTGCGTGTGTGTGTGTGCGGGTGTGTGGGTGGGTGTGGGTCGGTGGGGGTGGGTGTGGGAGTGTGGGTGTGGGTTAATGTGAGTGTGTCTGGGTGTGTGTGTGTGTGGCTGTGTGTGAGTGTGTGTGGTGTGGGTGTGTGTGTGTGGGTGTGTGTGTGTGGGTGTGGGT
>NW_025978626.1:0-6438 GCF_021869965.1 Rhincodon typus | reverse complement strand
CCCAACACACTCCCACAACTCCCCCACCCCCACCACACTCCCACCACACCCCCACCAGCACCTCCCACCACACTCCCACCACACTCCTGCCACACCGCCAACACACTCCCACAACTCCCCCATCCCCACCACACCCCCACCACACACCCACCAGCACCTCCAGATCCCCGTTGACAAAGCAGGCTACCTAATCTCTTTCCTGATGAACGGAACTTCCAATAGCACGTGGTGATACTGCGGGATGGCACTGAGCATGGCAGCTCAAGCAGACAAACTGACCCTCTCCGGTATAAAGAGTGTCCTTGTCAAAAGGAGACCTCATGGGTAGCAGGATCTGATAGCCAGAGGATATCCTCACACAGATGTACATGGCAGGTTTGATTCCAACTGTACACATTGTCTTTCTTCCTTGACTTTAATCTCCCTGCATGTTCGTCATGGCCCGAAGCCAGTGGGATGAAGAATCTTTGCTTCATGATATTTGTGCCCACCACATGTTCCAATTTCACGTCACATTCCAACACGCCCTTTCTGTTAATTGTCAAACACCACAGTGTGATGGCCAGTTCCTTCCCTGCAGCATCTACAGATGAGGTTTAAATATGGTGCCAGTAGCATGAATGGCACCAGATCCTGGAGCAGCAACCACTTACACCCCTGCACTGCGTGTTTGCATGGGACTGGCACTTTGGATCAACATCATTGTATGTATAATTAATGAGGCAGACAGATTCTCAATCAGTAATGGAGTCCGAGTTTATACGGAAAAGGCAGAAAAATGGAATTGAGGATTATCAGATCCGCCTTGATCTTATTGCATGGCGATGGGCTGAATGGCCTACTTCACTTACATTTTATGGCCTAATGGAACAATGGATGATAATGTACAAAAAGTCACTGTAAGTCAGGATCCGATACTTGACTGAAGCTGCCCAAGAATAATATTTCAACTAAAAATGGGAAAATTCAGCCTCTGTCTCCATCCACATGTTGTGTGTGACATCAGCAGAATGGGTGGAGCCCATGTAACACAAACATTAACTCCTTCAGAACCATTACCTTATACAACAAGCTGTGAGGGTAAGTGTTTAATCTTTGGAGATTTTTGCAAACTTATTATCACTGTCTTTCCTAGAGCAGAAATCAGGCCTCAAAACTCGATCAATTAGACTAGGCCCAATATTTCAAGTACAACAGGGTTTAAGAGACCTCGTGGCTGATAACACTCAGTCAGGGCTCCATGGTAACCATCGCGCTCCCAGAGTCTTATCTTGTGGCCTACTGGTGGTTCTGACCCACAATTTGGGAAGTCCTGTTGGTGAAAATCAGTAACTAAATTAAACAGAACTGCATGAGATTGAACTAGTCTTATTTAGACAGCATTCTGTGTTCAGTGGGAGCTGGGCAACATTCACGTTTGGACTGAATGTTGCAGGCAGCGATCAGACCACAATTCCAGACAAATGCCCATCTTCAAATCCAACCATCACCCTGTTTTGTTCAATGGCATTATCATTGCTGAATCCCCCCACTATCAATATCCTGAGGTTACTATTGAGCAGAAACTGAACTGAACCAGCTTTATAAATACTGCTTTTACCAGAATAGGTTTGGAATTCTGCACGTAACTCACCTCCTGCCTCCCCAAAGCCTGTCCCCCATTGACAAGGCACACTTCAGGAGTGTGATGGAACACTCCCCACTTGCCTGGATGGATGCAGCTCCAACAACACTCAAGAAGCTTGACACCATCCAGCCCACTTGATTGGCACCCTGTACACTCCCTTTAAATACTCTCTCCCTCCAACAATGACGCACAGTGACGGCAGTGTTACTTCTTCGTTTCTGAATTCCACAACCTGGAGATACTCAGTAGACTGGGATATTTTTCAGCAGATCCAGTGCTGCTACAATCCCGGTCCCACTGTGGAGCAAAGCTACAAAAATCCTCAACATGTCTGAGGATCTCATGAAACTTTGCAAACGCTTCTAGTGAGCCCCAGATGTTTGTGCGTGTGCAGAGGCAGACAGGTGTAACCCAGTCACGGACAGACAGCAATATCTGGAGCATGAGGAATGCCAGGTGATTTTTTTTCTATATTCATTTGTGGGATGTGGGTGTCACTGGCTGGCCAGCATTTTTTGCCCATCCCTAGTTGCCCTTGAGAAGGTGGTGGTGAGCTGCCTTCTTGAACCGCTGTAGTCCTCCTGCTGTGGGTTGACCCACAATGCTATTAGGGAGGGAATTCCAGGATTTTGACCCAGCGACTGTAAAGGAACTGCGATATATTTCCAAGTCAGGATGGTGAGTGACTTGGAGAGGAACTCGGAGGTGGTGGTGTTCCCATGTATCCGCTGCCCTTGTCCTTCTAGATGGAAGTGGTCGTGGGTTTGGAAGTATCTGTTTGTGGATCTATGGTGAATTTCTGCAGTACATCTTGTAGATAGTACACACTGCTGCTACTGAGCTTCGGTGGTGGAGGGACTGGATGCTTATGGATGTAGTGCCAATCAAGCGGGCTGCTTTGTCCTGGATGGTGTCAAGCTTTTTGAATGTTGTTGGGGCTGCACTCATCCAGGCAAGTGGGGAGTATTCCATCACACTCCTAACTTGTGCCTTGTAGATGGTGGACAGGCTTTGAGGAGTCAGGTGGTGAGTTACTTAACGCAGTATGCCTAGCTTCTGACCTGCTCTTGTAGCCATTGTGTTTACGTGGTGAGTCCAGTTGAGTTTCTGGTCAATAATAACCCCCAGGATGTTGATAGTGGGGGATTCAGTGATGGTAACACCATTGAATGATCATTCAGCTAAACCGGGAAGGAGGTTGGAGATTCAAACATTACAATGTTTCTGCTCCTGTCTGCCCTTTGTGCAGGCTCCTTCCCCAAGTCTGGCTATTTCACTTCACCAGCACAGGCAATTCCATACCACAAGTGGAGGACTGGGGCAACCTATAGAGTGAAGGGGGCACAGAAAGGAGAGAGGGCTGATTACACTGGGGCAGGTGGAAAGTGTGTGTGTGTGTCTGTGTGTGTCTGTGTGTGTGTGTGTGATTGTGTGTGTGTGTGTATGTGTGTGTGCGTGCGTGTCTGTGTGTGTGTGTGTGTGTGTGTGTGTGAGAGAGAGAGAGAGACAGAGAGACACACACAGTATATTTGAGGACCATGTGTATATGGGGAGATGAGCTGATTACTGTGTGTGTTAAAATGAGGCCTCGTTGATATAAAACGTACAGAATAGATAAAAGCTTAAGATAATTACTGGTGTCGCTCTGAAAGTAGTGCAACTTGTAAGCCTTAAAGAATTTTTTAAAATTAATTTAGAGTGTGGATGTCGCTGCCTGAGCCAGAATTTATTGCCCGTCCCTAGTTGCCCTTGAGAAGGTGATGGTGAGCTGCCTTGTTGAATCGCTGCAGACCACCTGCTGTGGGTTGACCCACAATGCCATTAGGGAGGGAATTCCAAGATTTGGACCCAGCAACAGTGAAGGAACGACGATGTATTTCCAAGTCAGGATGGTGAATGGCTTGGAAGGGAACATGAAGGTGGTGGTGTTCCCATGTATCTGCTGCCGTTATCCTTTGAGATAGAAGTGGTCGTGGGTTTGGAAGGTGCTGTTTGAGGCCCCCACAGGAATTGTGGTAGTCAATTTATGCACAGAAAGCTCCCACAGGCAGCAACATGATAGTGACTGGATGTTTTGTTGTTTGCACAGGACAATGCTCTATGCTCAACTAGCAGTGAGAATCAACTGTGAAAAAGATCACAATGGAAATCCAACAAGGAACAAAGTTAATGCTGAGAGATAGTAAGAATTGCCAATGCTGGAGATAACACAGTGTGGAGCTGGAGGAACACAGCAGGCCAGGCAGCATCAGAGGAGCAGGAAAGCTGACATTTCAAGTCGGGACCCTTCTTCAGAAATGGGGGAGTGGAAGGGGGCTCTGAAAAAAATAGGGAGCCGGGGGGGGGGGGGGGGTGGGGGAAGGTGGGTGGGATAGCGATAGGTGAGTGCAGGTAGGTAGTGGTGGGGATTGGCCAGTGAGGTAGGAGGAGCAGATAGGTGGGAGAGAAGACAGACAGGTCAAGGAGGCGGGGATGAGAGGGAGAGTTGGTCTTGGGATAAGGCCGGGGGTGGGGAGATTTTGAAGCCAGGAAAGCCCACATTGAGACCATTGGGCTGTAGGGTCCCCAAGGAGGAATATGAGGTGCTGTTCCTCCAGTTTCCGGGTGGCATCGTTGTGACGCTGGAGGAGGCCCAGGATGGACATGTCGTCTTGGGAATGGGAGAGGGAGTTGAAATGGTTCACAACTGGAAGATGTTGTCATTTGTCGCGAACCGAGCGTAGGTGCTCCACAAAGCGGTCTCCAAGCCTCCACTTAGTCTCACTGATGTCAAGGAGGCCACATCGGGAACATCAGATACATTAGACCACATTGCTGCATTGTTTGAAAACAAACTAATGAACTTGCAAAACTCCTGTGAAGTAAGTGCAGTGCTTGACATAAGTAGAACAATGGAGAGAGCTAGTTAATCTGCCAGATTGCAATTCACAATTGCCACAGGTAACTGGGGACCCATTCATTCGGCCACCTGTCACGTTTCATCTTCTCCTTGCATTCATAAAAGCCTCTTTGTTATTGAAATCCCTGCCTTCTGCCTCTTTGATCACATGCATATTTAACGAACACCCCTTGACATATGACTCCTTTCACAGAGCAGTTTAATTGTGCGATGACACAGCCTATGTTCATAGAATGATCGTTAAAATGTGCTGATCTGAAAACAGAGCATGTTCAAAGTGTGTGGCCACAAAAGGTCTGCTTCTTCACCAATCTGTGTCACACTGTCACCCAGATTGAATTTTACACAAACCTTCAGCATTGTGGCACAGTACAGCACTAGTCGGACCTAGTCTTTGGTTTTTTTAAAATTTCTAAACAAGCCAGAATTTGTTGAATGGTCATGTCTGCTCCCTATACTGAATAAGCTGCACTAACAAAGGTCATTGGCGGCACAGTGGCTCAGTGGTTAGCACTGCTGCCTCACTGTGCCAGGGACCTGGGTTCAATTCCAGCCTTGGGCGACTGTCTGTGTGGAGTTTGCACATCCTCCCCAGGACTGTGTGGGTTTCTTCCGGGTGCTCCGGTTTCCTCCCACAGTCCAAACATGTGCAGGCTAGGTGGATTGGCCATGCTAATTTGCCCGTAGGGCCCAGGGATGTTTCAGTTAGATATGGGAAATGCAGCGTTAGGGGAATGGGTCTGGGTGGGATGCTCTTCAGAGGGGCAGTATGGAATTGTTAGGCTGAATGGCCTGTTTCCACATCGTAGGGATTCTATGATTCTATGAACATCCTCAAAGTGTAGGAAACTGTAGAACCTACTTAGTCTAACGTGATTGAGGAAAAACATTTCCTGGTTTAAATTAAAGAGTGAGTTGTGGTTAACTTGATATATTACATATTAGCAAGATGCTACAGGTTACAGTGGTGATAAATATTGATACAGAAACTTTGAACAGGGCCAAATGTTGGATCTCACTCCTTTGAGATTCTAAGCTGTTGTGACACAAATCCAAATCACTCATTATAGTTAGTGCTGCTTATGACCTTCCTAAATATTAACCCTTTTGTACCCACTTGCAACAATTGGGAGCTTAAATCCCCACACAATAAGCAAGCATCGAATTTAATGAACAGCCTTGCAGCTACCTGCTCTTTGCTCACACCATCAGACATTCAGAATGCTGTTTCAACATGGGTTAATTGGGTGGGACCTGTAATTTCACATACACCTCAACAACTAATGTCTTTTGCGTAATCCAAACACAAAACATAAGGTACAGATCATTTCCATTGATTTCAGCCAACATTGATTCAACTCTTCGACTGGGAATGACTTGGCAGGGTTTCTACACTGTCTTCTTGGAGAAGAGTCTAAACCAAGCAAGGATTTACTTCCACTCTGTTCCATCAAGCACGTTACAGAGGAAGACATTAAGCAGTGAGTTCTTAGTTGCACTTGCTTTGTGTTTTGCTGTTGCAATTGCTGTGATCCCAATTGATATTATTTCTGGACAAGTTTCCAGCCTGAAACCTGGCTTGATAGGTCATATTTGGTTTTGATTTGGTTTTAACACGATGGTCTCTCACTGAAAGGCAAACATACACAGGTGAAGATTTTGCTTTAACAATAAAACAGAAGTTTATTAATGAAAGAAATAGCAATTAAATAGAATAAGCCAATTGTAAAAGTATTGTGCCATTATTCCCAAAACATTGGTTTGTGAATTAAAAAGAAAACAACAGCTTTTGTATAGTACTCAAAACACACCTTACTTAAAACCTAAAAATACGACACATAGTATACTCACACTTGAACACTTTTCTCGGGGACCGCTTTGCAGAACACCTACGCTCGGTTCGCAATAAACA
>NW_025978625.1:0-6438 GCF_021869965.1 Rhincodon typus | reverse complement strand
CTCACACTCACAGACAGACACACACACAGATGCACACACTCTCACACATGCACAAACACACCGACAGACAGACACACACACAATCACAGACAGACACACACACAGACGCACATACTCTCACACGTGCACACACAAGTGCGCACGCACACACGCACTCACAGACAGACACACACACACACAGGCGCACACACTCTCACATGCTCACACACACTCACAGACAGGCAGACACACACACAGACGCACACACTCACACACGCGCACACACTCTCAAACACACTCACAGACAGATAGACACACACACACATATACACACACACTCACAGACAGACAGACACACACACACACGGAGGGAGAGAGAGATACACATGTACAAACACATTCAGAAAGCTTGTCTCCAGGAATGTGCAGTCTAACCTTGCTCATTCTGCTATCAGGACAGGGCCTGGACAGGCAGCTATGGAATTTGGCCTTGAGCCCTCTAATCTAATCTTTCCTTTTCAATGCTCCCCCTCTGCACAGGCTCGCAGAGGTCAAGGCACAGAGATCATGTGTTGGCACATTGCTGTACTGTGGGCAAGGTGGGAGTGGGGGGTGCGGAATTGGTGCTAGGTCTCGTCTTGCCCCTGACCCTCTGTCCTTGTGCTCGCCAAGTTTCTGCACCCGCTGCCCACTCGCGAACGTTGACCCACCTGCGGGCAGACGGTGCACAGTTTTAATGGAAGCCACTTCGAGCCCCTGGGTCCTGGTGCTATGGAATAACATTGCGGCTTGTATTGGATAGGCTGGGGCTTTATTCCCATGGAGCGAGGGAGGCTGAGGGGCCATATAGCACAGAAACAGACCCCTTCGGTCCAACCAGCCCGTGCCAACCATCATCCCAGTCTAAACCAGTCCCACGTGGGTTGTATAGCTTTATAACACCATCAGGAGCATGGATAGAATGTATTCTCCAAAAGGATCATCGAAATTTTCACTGGAAAGGGTTGTTGAGGCTGGATCATTAGTTATGTTCAGGCTGAGACAGACGGAATTTTTTTGTTTCGCAATCAGGAAAGGGAATCTAGGGCAACGGGGGGGAAAAGGCAAGAGAAACAGAGATGAGGAGGATCAGATACTGAACAGACTCGATGGGTCTGTTCCGGCCCCCTACATCTTATGGACACAGATGAGAGGACCTTTATCTCTCCCTCTGTCTCAGAGGAAGAGAATTCTTATCGGGCCAGTGAATGGAGGGCTGGATGGGAACAGGGTAACATAGAGCTGTACAGCAGGGAAACAGGCCCTTCGGCCCAACTCGTCCATGCCGACCCAGATATCCTAAATTAATCTAGTCCCGTTTAGAGTCACAGAGATGTACGGCACGGAAA
The DNA here is from genome assembly GCF_021869965.1 of Rhincodon typus. Taxonomy (NCBI): domain Eukaryota; kingdom Metazoa; phylum Chordata; class Chondrichthyes; order Orectolobiformes; family Rhincodontidae; genus Rhincodon; species Rhincodon typus. The sequence continues at coordinate 5,071 of NW_025978625.1, read as the reverse complement.
CAGACCCTTCAGCCCAACTCGTCCATGCTGACCCAGATCTCCTAAATTAATCTAGTCCCATTTGCCAGCATTTAGCCCCTATCCCTCTAAACCCTTCCTATTCATGTCCCCATCCAGATGCCTTTTGAATGTTGTCATTGTACCAGCCCCCACCACTTCCTCTGGCAGCTCGTTCCATACACGCACCACCCTCTGCGTGAAAAAGTTGCCCCTCAGGTCCCTTTCCCCCTCTCACCTTAAACCTATGCCCTCTAGTTTTAAACTTGCCCCACCCTGGGGAAAAATACCTTGTCTATTCACCCTATCCATGCTCCCTCATGATTTTATAAACCTCTATATAGTCACTCCCTCAGCCTCCGAAGATCCAGAGAAAATAGCCCCAGCCCATTCAGCCTCTCCCTGTACCTCAAACCCTCCAAACCCGGCAACATCCTTGTAAATCTTTTCTGAATCTTTTCAAGTTTAACAAAATCCTTCCTGTAACAGGGAGACCAGAACTGAACGCAGTTTTCCAAAAGTGGCCTCACCAATACAGCCGCAACATGACCCTCCCAACTCCTATACTCAACGCACCGGCCAATAAAGGCAAGCGTCCCAATCCCTTCTTCACCGCCCTGTCTACCTGTGACCCCACTTTCAAGGAACTATGTACTTGCACCCCAAGGTCTCTTTGTTCAGCAACACTCCCCAGGAACTTACCATGAAGTGTATAAATCCTGCCCTGGTTTGCCTTTCCCAAAATGCAGCACCTCACATTTATCTAAATTAAATTCCATCTGCCAATCCTCGGCCCATTGGCCCATCTGATTGAGGTCCTGTTGTACTCTGAGGTAATCTGCTTCCCTGTCCACTATATCATCAATTTTGGTGTCATCTTCCAACTTACTAACTATATCTGCTATGCCCATATCCACATCATTGATATAAATGACAAAAAGCAATGGATCCAATAGTGAATGGGAGGGAGGAGGGCATTAGCGCGAGATGAAAACAGCTGTTACAGTCAGTGCAGGTGGGATGGTGACCCCAGTGTGTTAGGCAGGGCAACGGGCATACAGGGTTAGTCATAGAGTAACACAACATGGAAACAGGCCCTTCGGCCCAAACTGGTCCATGCTGACCATGGTGCCCACTCAGCTAGTTCCAATTGCCTGCATTTGTTCCATATCCCTCTAAACCCTTCCCATCCATGTACCTATCCAAATAGTTTTTAAATGTTGCTATTGTACCCACCTCAACCACTTTCTCTGGCAGCCCATTCCATATACGCACCACCCTCTGCATGAAGAAATTGCCCCTCAGGTCCTTCTTAAATCTTGCCTTTCTCACATTAAACCTATGCCCTGTAGTTTTAAATTCCCATCCCTGGGAAAAAGACTATAATGAATTCATTCTCTCTATGTCCCTCATGATTTTATACACCTCAATAAGGTCACCCCTCATTCTCCTACGTTCCAAGAAATAAAGTCCTATCCTGTCCAACCTCTCGCTATAACTCAGGCCTACTAGTCCAGGCAACATCCTTGAAAATCTTCTTTACACACTTTCCAGTTTAACTATGTCTTTCCCATAACAGGGTGACCAAAACTGTACTCAATACTTCAAGTGCGGCCTCACCAACGACTTATACAACTGTAACATAACGTCCCAACTCCCATAATCAATGCCTTGACCGATGAAGGCCAGCATGCTAAATGCCTTCTTCATCACCCTGTCTACCTGTGATGCTGCTTTCAACAAACTATGTGCTTGTACTCCTCGCTCCCTCTGTTCCACAACACTCCTCAGGACCTTACCATTTACAGTATAAGTCCTACCTTGGTTTGACTTTCCAAAGTGCAACACCTCACGCTTATCTGTATTGAATTGCATTTGCCAATCCTCAGCCCGCTTCCCCATCTGATCAAGATCCCTCTGTAATTTTTGATAATGGGGATGGAGGCGGCAGGCGGGGGGTGTTCAGATGGGTCAGAGTGGGTGAGGGAAGAGCTTGCAGGTAGCAGCGAGGGTGGCAGGGCATGAGCCTGGGAGGATGGAGTGCGAGGATATTAGAGAGAAGGTTGTGCCACTTACGCTGGCAAAGTAGACAAGAACGTTGGCCACATTCCTACAGTTCCCTGGATATCTGGGACAGCATTGACCCAAGTGGTAATCTCCACCCCAACCCCCACGCCCCATCCACCAGCACCTCCCCCCCCACCCACTGTAGCCTGGCACCCTCAGCTGGTCCTGGGGAAGGAGACATATTGGCACCATCCCATCTAGAAGGACCTCCATGTACCTGCCCGCTAGCCAGGGCACCCATTATCCCCCGGCACGCCATAAATGTAAGATTCGGGCACACGTTGTTCCCTGCCCAGAGACAGTCTGCTGATTGGCTCTTCTTGTTGTGGGTTAGGAGGAGCTTGTCATAGTAACAGCCTCCTGATTGGTTCCTGGGTTGGTTTCTTATGTGTGAATTTGTACAGCTGAAATATCTAACCTACAAAGAGAAGGCGCGCACTTCTCTCTCTGTCTCACTCTCTCTCTCCTGTTGGAGAGAGAAACTCACACAGTGGGAGAGAAGTAAAAGAAATGCCTTACTACGAATTACTCTCCCTCATATTTCCACACGTGTGTGTGTGTACACCTGTGTGAGTTTCTGTGTGTGCATCTGTATGTGTGTGTGAGTTTCTGTGTGTGAGTGTGAGTTTCTGTGTGTGTGTGAGTTTTTGTGTGAGTGAGAATGTGAGTTTCTGTGTGTGAGAGTGTGGGTTTCTGCATGTGAGTGTGAATTTCTGTGTGCGTGTGTGTGTGTGTGTGTCTGTGAGTTTCTGTATGTGTATGTGTGAGTTTCTGTGTGTGAGAGCGTGAGTTTCTGCGTGTGTATGTGTGTGTGTGTGTGTGTGTGTGTGTGTGTGTGAGTTTCTGTGTGCGAGAGTGTGAGTGTCTGTACCTGTGTGTTTGTGACCGAGTTTTTGTGCCTGTGAAAGTTTCTGTACGCATGTGTGTGTGCATCTGGGAGAATTTCTGTACATGTATCTGTGTGTGTGTTTGTATGTGTTGGTCTGTTTGTGTGAGAGTGTGAGTTTCTGTGTGTGTGTGTGTGTGTGAGAATGTGTGTGTGTATTTCTGTGAGTTTCTGTGTGTGTGTGTGTGTGTGAGAGTTTCTGTGTGTGTGCCTGTGTGAGTTTCTAAATGTGTGTCTGTGTGAGAGATTCTGTATGTGTACCTGTGTCATTCTGTGGAATATCCTTAGAATTCTTAGAATCCCTGCAGTGTGGAAACAGGCCCTTTGGCCCAACAAGTCCACACCGATGCTCAGAGCATCTTACACAAACGCATCCCCCTATAACCCACGTAATCTACACATCCCTCAATACCATAGACAATTTAGCACAGCCAATCCACCTACCCAGCACATCTTTGGACTGTGTGAGGAAACCAGAGGAAACTCACGCAGACACGGGGAGAATGTGCAAACTCCACACAGACAGTCACCCAAGGGTGGAATCGAACCCGTGTCCCTGGCACCGTGAGGCAGCAGCGTTAACCACTGAGCCACCGTGCCGACCAGAACAAAAAACAGACTGTATCTATTCATGTGCATGCAATGGCCATTACTCCAGATCCAAGTCCATTATTTCTATCCATGTGTGTGTGAGTTTCTGTGTGTGTGCCTGTGTGAGTTTCTAAATGTGTGTCTGTGTGAGAGGTTCTGTGTGTACCTATGTCATTCTGTGTTTGTATTTGTGTCAGAGTTTGTTTATGTGTGTCTTTGTCATAGTTTCTGTGTGAGTTTGTGTATGTTTATGTGTGTGTGTGAGTTTGTCCATCTTTGTATCTTGTGAGTTTCTGTGCCTTTGTTTGTATGTAAGAGTTTCTGTGTGTGTGTGTGAGACTTTCTGTGTGTGTGTGTGTGAGAGAGAGAGAGTTTCTGTGTGTGTGTGTGTGTGTGTGTGTGAGTTTCTGTGTGCATGTGTGTGAGTTTCTGTGTGTGCGTGTGTGTGTGTGTGAGAGTTTCTGTGTGTGTGTGTGTTTGTGAGAGAGGTTCTGTGTGTGTGTGTGTGTGTGTGTGTGAGAGAGAGAGTTTCTGTGTGTTTGTCTGTGTGTTTGAGAGTTTCTGTGTGTGTTTGAGAGTTTCTGTTTGTGAGAGTTTCTGTGTGTGTGTGTGTGTGTTTGTGTGTGTGAGAGGCAGAGTTTCTGTGTGTTTGTCTGAGAGTTTCTGTGTGTAATTGTGTGTGAGAGAGAGTTTTTGTGTCTGTCTGTCTTTGTGTCTTGTGAGTTTCTGTGAGAGTTTTGGTACGTGTCTGTGCCTGGGTGAGAGTGTGTGTGTGTGCCTGTGTGAGTTTGTGTATGTGTGCCTGTGTGAGTTTGTGTCTGTGAAAGTTTTTGTACGCGCGTGTGTGCGACTGAGAGTTTCTGTATATGTATCTGTGTGTGTGTGTCTGTTTGTGTGAGAGTGAGAGTTTCTGTATGTGTGTGTTTGTGTGTGTGCCTGTGAGGATTTCTGTGTGTGTGTCTGTGTGAGAGATTCTGTGTGTGCACCTTGTCATTCTGTGTCTGTGAGAGTTTCTGCACCTGTGTGGGTGTCTGTTGAGAATTTCTGTGTGCGCGTTTCTCGGTGTGTGCTTAAATTTCTGTGTGTGTGTGTGTAAATGTTTTAAATGGCATTAAGTTTAAATTGCATAAATGAGAAGTTGTTGCTAAGTGCATTAGTTAAGATTAGAAGTTCATGACTGTCCTTGTTAAAGAGTGTTACAGGCAAAAGAGTGTTTTTATATCCCCCAGGGATCCTGAAGTGACGTGGTGTGTGAAGCATCTCCTATTGCAGGGCTGTCGCCTCTTCCTGCCACAGGTTCCAGTTACCATCTGCATTCTGTGTGAGATATCAGCACCAACAACTGGGTGATTAGAGCAGAACCTGGAGGTGGACAGGTATCTTCGGCTCAACTCAAAAATGAGAGACAGACAGAGAGATGGAGAAGGTGGGAGAGTGGGAGGATGAGAAACATAGGGAGATTGAGAGGGAGAGACAGACAGAGAGATGGAGAAGGTGGGAGAGTGGGAGGATGAGAAATAGAGGGAGATC
>NW_025978624.1:0-6439 GCF_021869965.1 Rhincodon typus | reverse complement strand
GTCAAAACAGCATCAACATTGAAGTCGTTTGGTGAAGATGAGATTTTAGTCTTCTGATATGCTTATCTCCCTGAAATAAGCATTTTAATCAAACCAGCATCAAAAGCTGAGTGTCTTGGTGAAACGGAGGTTTTGGTCTTCTTATTTGCTTAATGATCGCTGAAATAAGCACATTAGTCAAAACAACATCAAAAGTTGAGTCATTTGGGAAGTTGAGATTTTGATTATCTCAAGGGCATATCTCGCTGAAATAAGAATTGTAATCCAACCAGCATCAAAAGTTAGGTCATTTGGTGAATTTGAGATTTTATACTTCGGATATGCTTATCTCGCTGAAATAAGCACGTTATTCAAATCAGGATCAAGAATTAAGTAATTTGTGAAGTTGAGATTTTTGACTTCTGAAGTGCTTAAGGCGCTGAAAATAAGCATGTTAGTCGAAACAACATCAAACGTTGAGTCATTTGGTAAAGTGACATTTTTGACTTCTGAGGTGCTTATCTCACTGAAATAAGCATTTTAGTCAAAGCAGCATCAAAAGTTAAATCATTTGGTGAAGTTGACATTTTTGTCTTCCAATTTGCTCATCTCGCTGAAATAAGCACGTTAGTTAAAACAGCATCAAAACTTAAGTCATTTGGTGAAGTTGAGATTTTTGACTTCTGAAGTGCTTATCTCACTCAAATTAGCGTGTCAGTTAAACCAACTTCAAAACGTGATTCAATTTGTGAAGTTCAAATTTTGGTCTTTTGAAGTGTTTATCTCGCTGAAATAAGCATATTAGTCAAAACAACATCAAAAGTTGAGTCATTTGGTGAAGTTGAGATTTTGATCTTCCGAAGTGCTTACCTCAATGAAATAAGCATATCATTCAAACCAACATAATAAACTAACTCATTTGGTGAAGTTCAGATAGTGGTCTTCTGATGTGCTTATCTGACTAAAATAAGCATGTGAGTCAAAAAAAAGCATCATAAATTAAGTCGTTTGTTGACGTTGAGAGTTTTGACTTCTGAAGTGCTTTAATCGCTGAAACGAGCATGTTTTTCAAACCAACATCAAAACTTGAGTCATTTGGTGAAGTTCAGATTTTGTTTTCTGAAGTGCTTAAATCACTGAAATAAGCATGTTAGTCAAAACAGAATTAAAAATTAAGTCATTTGGAGAAGTTGGGATTTTTGACTTCTGAAGTGCTTATCTCACTCATGAAAGCATGTTCATCCAAGCAACATCAAAAGTTGAGTAATTTGGTGAATTCGAGATTGTTCACTTCTGAAGTGCTTATTTCACATCAGGAAGCCTGTTAGTCAATCCAACATCAAAATTTGAGTCATTTGGTGAAGTTCAGATTTTGGTCTTCTGAAGTGCTTATTTCACTCAAATAAGCATGTTGTCAAAACAGCTTAAAAAGTTGCGTGTCTTGTTGAAGTTGAGATTTTGCTCTTCTGAAATGCTTATCTCGCTGAAATAAGTACGTTAGTCCACACAAAACCAAACGTTGTGTCATTTGGTGAAGTTGAGATTTTGATCTTCTGAAATGCTTTTCTGACTGAAATGAGCATGTTAGTCAAACTAACATCAAAAATTGAGTCATTTGGTGAAGTTCAGATTTTTATCTTCTGAAGTTCTTATCTCAATGAAATAAGCATGTCATCCAAACCAACATCAAAAACTAACATTTTTGTTGAAGTGAGATATTGGTATTCTGAAGTGCTTATCTCACTGACATAAGCATGTTAGTCAAAACAGCGTGAAAAATTAAGTCATTTGGTGAAGTTGAGATTTTTGAATTCTGAAGTGCTCATCTCACTGAAATAAGCATTTTAGTCAAATTAGCATCAAAAGTTACATCCTTTGGTGAAGTTGAGATTTTAGTCTTCCGATATGCATATCTCGCTGAAATAAGCACGTTATTCAAAACAACATCAAAAGATGAGTCATTTGGTGAAGTTTCGATTTTGATCTTCTGAAGTGCGTAAATCGCTGAAATAAGCATGTTAGTCAAACGAACATAAAAAATTTTGTCATTTGATGAAGTTCAGATTTTAATCTTCTGAAGTGCTTAACTCGCAGAAATATGCATTTTAGTCAAACCAGAATCAAAAATCAAGTCATTTGGTGAAGTTAAGATTTTTGACTTCTGAGGTGAATAAATCGCTGAAATAGGCCTTTTAATTTTACCAACATCAAAAGTTAGGTCATCTGGTGAAGGTGAGATTTTATTCTTCTGATACGCTGATCTCGCTGAAATAAGCATGTCAGTCAAAACAACAATCGAAGTTGATTCATTTGTTGAAGTCGAGATTCTTCACTTCTGAAGTGTTTATTTCACTTGGAGGAAACCTGTTATAAAATCCAACATCAAAATTGAAACATTTATTAAAGTTCAGATTTTGGTCTTCTGAAATGCTTATCTCACTGAAATAAGCATGTTGTCAAAACAGCATAAAAAGTTGACTGTATTGTTGAAGTTGAGATTTTGGTCTTCTGCTATGCTTATCTCGCTGAAATAAGCACGTTAGTCAAAACAACATCAAAAGTTGTGTCATTTGGTGAAGTTGAGAATATTACCTTCTGAACTGCTTTACTGGCTGAAATAAACATGTTCTTCAAAACAACATCAAAAGTTCAGTCATTTGGTGAAGTTGAGATTATTGACTTCTGAAATGCTTATGTCACTCAAATAAGCATGGTAGTCAAACGTTCATCAAAACTTGAGTCATTTGGTGAGGGTCAGGTTTTGGTGTTCTGAAGAGCTGAAATCGCTGAAATAAGCATTATAAACTAACGAGCATCAAAATTTGTGTCATTTGGTGAAGTTCAGATTTTTGCCTTCAGAAATACTTATCTAACTTAAATATGCATGTTAGCCAAGACAACATCAAAAGTTGAGTTATTTGGTGAAGTTGAGACTTTGGTCTTCTGAAGTGCTTATCTCAATGAAATAAGCATGTCATTCAAACCAACATCAAAAATTAACTCATTTGGTGAAGTTCAGATATTGGTCTTCTGATGTGCTTATCTGAGTAAAATCCGCATGTTAGTCAAAACAGCATCCAAAATTAAGTCATTTGTTGACGTTGAGATGTTTGACTTCTGAAGTGCTTTAATCGCTGAAACAAGCATGTTAGTCAAACCAACATCAAAACTTGAGTCATTTGGTGAAGTTCAGATTTTGGTTTTCTGAAGTGCTTATCTCACTCAAATATGCATGTTACTCAAAACAACATCAAAAGTTGATTCATTTGGTGAAGTCTAGATTCTTCACTTCTGAAGTGTTTATTTCACTGGAGGAAACCTGTTATTCAATCCAACATCAAAATTGATACATTTATTGAAGTTGAGATTTCGGTCTTCTGCTCTGCTTATTTCGCTGAAATAAGCACGTTAGTCAAAACAACATCAAAATTTGTGTCATTTGGTGAAGTTGAGATTTTTGCCTTCTGAACTGCTTAACTGGCAGAAATAGGCATTATCTTCAAAACAACATCAAAAGTTCAGTCATTTGGTGAAGTTGAGATTATTGACTTCTGAAATGCTTATGTCACTCAAATAAGCATGTTCGTCAAACCTTCATGAAAACTAGACTCATTTGGTGAAGGTCAGGTTTCGGTGTTCTGAAGAGCTTAAATCGCTGAAATAAGCATTTTAAACTAACCAGCATCAAAATTTGTGTCATTTGGTGAAGATGAGATTTTAGTCTTCTGAAGTGTTTGACTCACTGAAATAAGCATGTTAGTCAAAAAAAACATCATAACTTGAGTCATTTCGTGAAGCTGAGATTTTGATCTTCTGAACTGCTTTGCTCATGAAATAAGCATTTCATTCAAACCAACATCAAAAACTAACATTTTTGCTGAAGTGAGATATTGGTCTTCTGAAGCGCTTATCTGAGTTCTAAAAACATGTTAGTCAAAACAGCATCAAAAATTAAGTCATATGGTGAAGTTGAGATTTTTGGTTTCTGAAGTGGTTGTCTCACTGAAATAAGCATTTTAGTCCAACCAGCGTCCAATGTTAGGTCCTTTGGTGAAGTTGAGATTTTTGACTTCTGAAGTGCATATCTCCCTCAAATAATCATGTTTTTCAAATCAACATTAAAACTTAAGTCATTTGGTGAAGTTCAGGTTTTGGTATTCTGAAGTGCTTATCTCACTGAAATAGCATGTTCGTCAAAACAGCATGAAAATTAAGTCATTTGTTGACGCTGAGATTTTTGACTTCTGATGTCCTTATCTGACTCAAATAAGCATGTTAGTCTGAATAACATCAAAACTTGAGCCGTTTGGTGAAGTTCAGATTTTGGTCTTCTGATGTGCTGATCTGAGTGAAATAAGCATGTTAGTCAAAACAGCATCAACTTTCAAGTCATTTGATGAAGTTGAGATTTTTGTCCTCTGAAGTTGTTATCTCAATGAAATAAGCATTTTGGTCAAATCAGCTTCAAAAGTTAGGTCCTTTGGTGAAGTTGAGATTTTTGTCTTCTGATATGCTTATCTCGCTGATACAAGCATTTTAGTCAAACCAGCATCAAACGTTGAGTGTCTTGGTTGAAATTGAGATTTTTGTTTTCTGATATGCTTATCTCTCTGAAATAAACACGTTAGTAAAAACAACATCAAAAGCTGAGTAATTTGGTGAAGTTAAGATGATGATCTTCTGAAGTGCTCAACTTGCTGAAATAAGCATGTTAGTCAAACGAACATAAAAAATTGTGTCATTTGATGAATTTCAGATTTTAATATTCTGAAGTGCTTAACTCGCAGAAATATGCATTTTAGTCAAACCAGAATCAAAAATCAAGTCATTTGGTGAAGTTCAGATTTTTGACTTCTGAGGTGCTCAACTCGCTGAAATAAGCATTTTAATTTAACCAGCATCAAAAGTTAGGTCATCTGGTGAAGGTGAGATTTTATTCTTCTGATACGCTTATCTCGCTGAAATAAGCATGTCAGTCAAAACAACATCAAAAGTTGAGTCATTTGGTGAAGTTCAGGTTTTGGTCTTCTGAAGTGCTTATTTGAGTGAAATAAGCATGTTAGTCAAAACAGCGTCAACACTGCAGTCATTTAGTGAAGTTGAGATTTTTGACTTCTGAAGGGCTTATCTCATTGAAATAAGCATTTTAGTCAAACCAGCATCAAAAGTTGAGTGTCTTGGTGAAATTGAGATTTTAGTCTTCTGATAAAATAAGCACGTTAGTCAAAACAACATCAAAAGTTGAGTCATTTTGTGAAGTTGAGATTTTGATCTTCTGAAATGCTTATCTCACTCAATCGGGCATGTTCGTCAAACGAACATAAAAAAATTGTGTCATTTGGTGAATTTCAGATTTTTGGCTTCCGAGGTGCTTAACTCGCTAAAATAACCAGTTTAATTTAACCAGCATCAAAAGTTAGGTCATCTGGTGAAGTTGAGATTTTAGTCTTCTGATATGCTTATCTCGCTGAAATAAGCACGTTCGTCACAACAACTTCATCAACCACTGGTTATTAAACCCTAAAACACAGGAGCCCCATTGTAAAACCCTGAAATACAGAGTCCACTGTATATATACATTAAAACACAGTTAAAAGTAAAGGAACTGCGGATGCAGCAAAATCAGGAAGGAAAACATAGTTGCTGGAAAAGCGCAGCAGGTCTGGCAGATTCTCTGACACTTTCGCCATCTGCAATACGAGCCCACCACCAAAGGCATCTTTCCCTCCCCACCCTTATCTGTTTTCCGGAGGGACCACTCTCTCCGTGACTCGCTTGTCCGCTCCACCCTCCCCTCCAGCCCCACCACACCCGGCACTTTTCCCTGCAACCGCAGGAAGTGCTACACCTGCCCCCATAACTCCTCCCTCACCCACATCCCAGGTCCCAAAAATACTTTCCACATCAAGCAGATGTTCAGCTGCACATCTGCCAACGTGGTATACTGCATCCGCTGTTCCCGTTGTGGCCTCCTCTCCATTGGGGAAACCAAGCGAAGGCTTGGGGACCGCTTTGCAGAACACATACGCTCGGGTCGCACTAAACAATTGCGCTGCCCAGTCGCGAACCATTTGAACTCCCCCTCCCATTCCTCAGACGACATGTCCATCCTGGGCCTCCTGCAGTGCCACAACGATGGCACCCGAAGGTTGCAGGAACAGCAACTCATGTACGGCTTGGGGACCGTGCAGCCCAATGGTATCAATGTGGATTTCACAAGCTTCAAAATCTCCCCTACACCCACCGCATTCCCAAAACCAGCCCAGCTCGTCCCCACCTCCCGAACCTGTTCTTCCTCCAACCTATCCCCTCCACCCACCTCTAGCCGCACCCCCATCTCCTCCCTACTAACCTCATGCCGCCCCCTTTACCTGTCCATCCTCCCTGGACTGACCTATCCCCTCCCTAACTCTCCACCTACACTCACCTTTACTGTCTCCATCCCCGCCTCTTCGACCTG
>NW_025978623.1:0-6439 GCF_021869965.1 Rhincodon typus | reverse complement strand
GGGTCTAGGCCCGAAACGTCAGCCTTTCTGCTCCTATGATGCTGCTTAGCCTGCTGTGTTCATCCAGCTCTGCACCTTGTTGTCTGAGATTATACAGTCTGGTTTTAGACTCTCCAGCAAGGGGAAACAACCTCTTGATACGTACCCTGTCAAGACCCCTAAAAATCTTGTACGTTACGAATGGGTCACTTCTCATTCTTCTTAAATCCAATGAGCGTAGGCCCAAGCCACTCAACTCTCCTCCTGTAAGAAAATCTCTTCATGCTTAGGATCAGCCCAGTTAACCTTCTCTGGACTGCCTCTAATGCCAGAATGTCTTTCCTCAGACAACGGAGCCAAAGCTGTTCACGATATTCTAGATGTGGTCTAACCAGTGCCTTATATTGTTTTAATAAAACTTCCTTATTTTTCTTCTCCATTCCCTTTGCAATAAAGACCAACAGTCCATCTGGCTTCCCTATTAGCTGCTGAATTTGAATGTTAAGTTTATGCATAAGGACGCCCTATATTCCCCTGAGCAGAATCTTTCTGCAGTTTTCCACCAATGAATTTTCAGTTCCTCTTTTCTTCCTGCCAAAATGCATAATGTCACACTTCTCCACATTATATTCCATTTACCATGTTTTTGCCAACTTGCTTAAACCTGTTTATATCTCTCTGCAGATTCTTTGTGTCGTCCTTACCACTGCTTTACCCATCTGCTTTTGTGTCACTTGCAAACTTGATGATCATACATTCACTTTCCTCATTGAAGTCATTAATGTAAATAATTGTGACCCTAGCACTGATCCCTGTGACACTCCATTTGTTACAGTTCCCCTTAAAATGCATCTCTGCGATTTGCTGCTGCATGTGTCAGGGAGGTCTGCACTCTCATTGGCAGTTGGGAGTGGACTTCCAACTGGGGTAATGGAGGTGGGTTAGGGCGTGTTAGGGTTACAGTTATCTGAGCTCCTCAGGCCTCCATGGGATAGCTGCATATTGAACAGACTCTCTGAGGTAACAGCTGAACCTTCCAGTTAAATATTTCCTGTGAATAATCAGAGATTTTCCACAGATGGGCAAAATTGATTTGAGTCTGCAATGGACTGTTATGATAATCTTTACGAGTTGTACTACTTTACTGTCCTGTCCAACAGATTATACTAAATATTCCAACCCAGCCTTTGGCTATTTAGCTATCTGATCTAAGTTTATACTGCTTCTCTGTTTAATTTAAAAAGGTGTATTTAAGGCTACCTTGGATTATAATGGACAGCACTGGGGGAGTGGATTGAACACTCTCTGTTCTTGCTGTCGAGGCTGATTTGCAAATGGAAGTTCCTCTCTGCAGCTGGTGTAGGTGAATAGCATTTGTCCGAGGTTGGCCATGTTTCTTTTTCCTTCCAGTGGGCAGTTTTGTTCGCCATCCAGCCACTTCATTAATCCTCACCATCTCCTTACACTTCCTGACTGTTTCCACCCTCTGTCCTGTCAGGAGACACTCAATGATCATTTGAGGACTTAGCACTTAGGACAGGTAAAGGTAATATCACCACAGTCCCAGAAAATGGCACGGTGGCTCAGTGGTTAACGCTGCTACCTCACAGTGCCAGGGACCTGGGTTCAATTCCACCCTTGGGCAACTGTCTGTGGTCCCAACCCGTTTCTCTGATATAAAACTAATTGTGGAGTTCTCCGCTGTGTCAGAACAGTTGACATCCTTCATTTGTATACCACGTTCTGAAGGTTAGTCTATGAATCCATGATTCGCTAAAATATGTTTGATTCTTTGTTCTTGCAAAAATACTGGAAAACAAACACCCTCATTGGCTTATGGGGTATCTATACAGCATGGTATGGAATAGCACCAGGGGGTTGAAGTTGCTGAGTGCACCTTTCCTGAATTCAGGCCATGGAGGGGGACTTCTAGGTGGAGAAACCAATGGGATTTTCTGTCTTAGCTATCCCTGTTTGGACGTCCGTGCATCCAGGGCTCAGCTGAGGTGATTCAGCCAGCCCTTTGCTTGTAAGTGGATTTTGCCAAAATTCACAGGTTCATCCTTGTCAGGAACGAATGCGGTGAGATATGGAAGCTTTAGTACTGTGTTCGAACTAGAACCAGAAGCAGGAGAGTAACCACAGAAGTCAGAATGCATCGACTGTATGTCAATTATCCTTGTAAGAGTTTAAAAGGGATATCAATGCTTTTCAAAGCAAAAGAGGCAGAATTGTCTAGATGAGCCTTGTAAACCAACAGGACTGATATCAGCAGAGCCCTCCAGAACGATCTTGGGAATCCTAAAGGATTGATTGATTAGCAGATAAACAGGGGGATAAGACTAAACAGGGAAGGGTTAAAACACAGTTCCAATCAAGGACAAGATAAAGTGGCCCTGCTTTGGTGACTAAAGATGTGTACCTGGGATTGGAGAGATCATTATAACAGGCAGGGATTCAGATTCCTGAATCATTGGGATCTTTTCTGGGGCAGAGGTGACCCATTCAAGAGGGACGGGTTGCACCTGAACTGGGTGGGGGGGGACCAATATCATGGCAGGCAGATTTGCTAGTACTGCAAGGGAGGGCTTAAACTAGATTGGCAGGAGGGGTGGGATCCTCAACAGCAGCGAGACAAGTGCGAGGCTGGAAGGAAGTACAGTAATCAGAAATAGCAAGTTGAAGAGACAGGTCAGGCTGGAACGGGACATGGAGCGAGGAATGCCTATTGGATTAAATTGCATCTATTTCAATGCAAGAGGGCTGACAGGTAAGGCAGATGAACTCAGGGTGTGGATAGGTACATGGGGCTGGGCTATTATAGCCATTACAGAAACATGGCTAAGGGAGGGACAGGACTGACAGCTTAATGTGCCAGGGCACAGGTGCTTTAGGCGAGACAGAGGTGGAGGAAAGAGGGGATGGGAAGTTGCTTTTTTGATTAATGGTAGTCAGAAATAACTGAGGGATCATCCAATGAGGCTTTGCGAATGGAGCTAAGAAATAAGAAGGAAATGGTGACATTATTGGGGTTGTACTATAGGCCTAACCATGTGCAACTTTGTTGCACTGAGGGTGGTACGCATGTGGAATGAGCTGCCAATGGACGTAGTTGAGGCAGGTACATTAACAACATTTAACAGGCATTTGGACAAATACATGGATAGAATAGGTTTAGAAGGATATGGGCCAAGTGCAGGGAAATGGGGTTAGCGTGGATGGACATTTTGGTCGGCATGGACCAATTTGGGCCGAAGGGCCTGTCTCCATGCTGTAGGACATTATGCCTCTCTATGACTCTGTGATTATATACTGACAAAATTGGAATTTGAAACAATGAGCTGTGTACATGACTAGCTATGAAGGAAAATATGGTATTTCTGTATTTCTGAGTTTTGCTTTAGCCAGCCTAAGACAGAGTCTCACTGCATTCACCTGAAAAGATGACTGTAAACCTGCACCGGAGTCTCCTGTGGTCGATACTTAGAACAAACCACAACATCCTCAATTTGCAAGCAGGCACAGCAAACAGTCAGAAGGAAAATGCCTTGTTGCTTGATATTACAAGAGGATTTGGAACCAAGAATGAGGAACTCTTGCTACAAATGTCTAGGGCTTTGAGTGTTGTGTGCAGTTTCGCTTTCCACATTTAAGGATATGTTTAAACTGGAAGCTGTAGTGAAAGGTAATGGTTACATTACATTGAGCTCCAGCCATTGTGCTGTTGTCATACTCAGTCAATGAGTTCTACACAAGCTTGCTTGGGAGCAGATGCATTTGGTGCAGTTCCCAAGAGTCCCAGTAATTGTGCTGGACTAGTAATATGGTCGCACTTATTGATATCATACAATAAACCAACTTGCTAACCAAGATACATTCTTCTGTAAAGACTCTACGGTGATTTACTCTCAACCACTGACCATTAGAAAGGCCTAAGACAAAGTATAGATAAATGAGGATTGGTGGCAGTGAACTACCTCAAACAACAATCCATGGTGTGGCACGATGGCTCAGTGGTTAGCACTGCTGCCTCACAGCGCCAGGGACCCGGGTTTGATTCCAGCCCTGGGTGACTGTCTACATGGAGTTTTCACATTCGCCCCGTGTCTGAATGGGTTTCCTCTGGGTGCTCCAGTTCCCTCCCACAGACCAAAGATTAGGTGGGTTAGCCATGGAAAGTGCAGGGTTACAAGGATAGGGTGGGGGTGTGCATCTGTGCGAGATAGATGCTACTTGGAGGGTCAGTGTAGTCTTGGTGGGCTGAGTGGCCTGCTTCCACACTGTAGGGATTTTATGATACTCTGAACAGCAGAGTTGGCTGATACCACAAGATGCCCAGAGTCATAATCCCAGCAAAACCACAGAAGTGGCAGAATGTAGATTCACAACATTTGTCCCTGGATGAGAAGGGATAGCCTATGATCAGAAATTGAATGAATTCTGTGGATATTCTTTACAATTTAGAAAAATGAAAGGTGGTCTTGAAACACACAAGTGTCTGAAGAGGTGGAATAACATGGAAACTAAAAGGCTGCTTCCTCTGTCTGGGAAATGTCGAACATTGGGAGTGGGGGCACCCAGGCTCAAGATGAGAGGATTGTGAGTCTTTGGAATTCAGTGTTGTGAATGCTCCATTATTGAATATATTTAAGGCTAAGAGACACAGATAGAGGAATGAAGGGATATGGGGAGTGGAAGGGAAAATGGAGTAAGAAGCCCAAACATTGCTCAGTCCTTAGAGTATAGGAATTTGGACATCATGTTGAGGTTGTACAGGACTTTGGTGAGGTCTCTTCTGGAATACTGTGTCCAGTCCATTTGCAGGAAGGATATTATTAAGCTGGAGGAGGGTTCAGAAGAGATTTACCAGGATGTTGCCAGGTATGGAAGGTTTGAGTTATAAAGAAAAGCTGGATAGGCTGGGACTTTTTTCACTGGAGCGCAGGAGGTTGAGAGGTGACCTTATTGAAGCTTATAAAATCATGAAAGGTATAGACTGGGTTAACGGTAAGTATCTTTTCCCTAGGGTGGGGGATTTCAAGACTAAGGGGCATATTTTTAATGTGAGAGGAGAAAGATTTAAAAAAGACATGAGCGGGAAATATTTTTACACAGAGTGGTTCGTGCTTGGAAAGAACTTCCTGAGGAAGTAGTGGAAGTGGGTACAATTACAACATTTAAAAGACATTTGGATGAGTACACAAATAGGAAATGTTTGGAGATATATGGGTAGGCAGGTGGAACTAGTTTAAGGTGAACACAGCAGGCCAAGCAGCATCATAGGAGCAGGAAGGCTGATGAACACAGCAGGCCAAGCAGCATCATAGCCTTCCTGCTCCTATGATGCTGCTCGGCCTGCTGTGTTCATCCAGCTCTACACCTTGTTATCTCAGATTTGCCAGCATCTGCAGTTCCTACTATCTCTGGAACTAGTTTAGTTTGGGATTATGTTCAGCATGGACTGGTTGGACTGAAGGGTCTGCTTCTGTGTTGTATGAATCTATAAGAGGCGTGTATTGAATGGGGGAGCAGGCTCAGTGACCATATCATCAACACTGCTCCTTTTTCTTATGTTCCTATTATGCTTGGATTGTAGTTGCTACCCTGTTATCCCAACTACGACAGGAGCTGGACTTAAAACGGAGCTCTTGTCACAAACACTTTGACAGTCAGGATCAATTTCTTGTCCAAATATTCTCTTGGTCAAAGTCCCCTTCTTTCACCTCCCACATGTCAACATGACTGTGTACACAAGCCCAGCTATGAGGGACATTTCTTGCTTAATGACTCCAAAATTACACAAAAGGGTGAAATTCTCAAGGGCAAGTGAAACTTTCTAATGGGAGAAAAGAGGCTTTCCTTTGAAAGGGAACCTTAACTCTGGCGTTCAGTTGCTAAAATGTTCTTAAAGTTTATATTTCTCTCTGCCATGTTGAAGATCTTAACTCTCCCTGGGCTTCAGTTCCATATTTACCTTCTCCAGACATGAGGGCTTCCTCAAACACCCACCCCTGTTAAGGCTTCTGATAGCCCACATGATCAAAGTATTATATTGTGAGTGTCCAGGTGGCACCTGTTTGTAGAATTATTGTTCTACACATCATTAACCCTTAGTTAGCCAGCAGTCAGGAAGCCTTCAATGTATGGCAGTTTAAGCACAATGGAAAGAGTTTGTAAAGGGAATTATTTGTGCATTGGTGGGCTTTAGAATCAAAGCTAGTAAGCAGAGATGCCGTTAATCACTTTTCCCTATGTCTTTACTTAAGGCTGGTTAACATTTTGGTTAACAATTTCTGGGTGAAATTGTACCCAACAGCATCTATTATAGATAGTAGGAACTGCAGATGCTGGAGAATCCGAGACAACAAGGTGCAGAGCTGGATGAACACAGCAGGCCAAGCAGCATCATAGGAGCAGGAAGTGTCGGAGGATGATGCGTTGGATCCGGAGGTTGGTGGGG
>NW_025978622.1:0-6440 GCF_021869965.1 Rhincodon typus | reverse complement strand
CCCTTGGTAAGTCCCCCCCCCCAACAGTATCGAAAATGGTATACTTGTTATTGAGGGGAATGGCCACAGGGGATCCCTGCACTGTCTGCCTGTTTCCTTTCCGTCCCCTGACTGTAACCCATCTACTTTTTTCCTGTACCTGAGGTGTGACTACCTCCCTGTATCTCCTCTCAATTACCCCCTCAGCCTCCCGAATGATCCGAAGTTCATCCAGCTCCAGCTCCAGTTCCCTAACGCGGTTTCCGAGGAGCTGGAGTTGGGTGCACTTCCCGCACATGAAGTCAGTGGGAACGCTAGCGGTGACCCTTACCTCCCACATTCTACAGGAGGAGCATGCAACTGCCCTTACATCCATTCCCACTGTTCTGAATTCCCAAACAGAGTATTGGAAAAAAAGAAGAAAAACTAGTAACCTTACCAAATCGGCGCTCAGAACCTTTTTTTTTTGGTTAGAGGAGGAGGATGGGTGGGAGACACTACCTAAGTAGTGTTTCGGGTAAAGCAACCGCTCAAATATATTACCTCACTTCCTCAGCCATCCCGTGTCCGCTCCTGCTCAGCGTGCGCTCCGCCTATTCGCGAGGTAAGTTTTTAAACGATTAGCTTACCTTCCCGGCAGCCCCCGGCCCTCGCTGTCACTGCTCCCGCTGCTGCTGCAAAAATGGAGGCCGCTGATCCCATTATATATAGCAGAAACCCTCAAGGAGTATCATTGGCAGTTTCTCATAGGCAAAGATGGCTCTATTCCATTCTCAGGGTGAGTCCGTATGTGGCTGTTCAGACTGATGTGGTCTCTGTTACACTTGGGGCAGGTGGTGGTCATAGGAAGCAGTGGGTGGGGCATTGGTGTGGCAGCATGCTCCTTTTGATGATTTCGCCTGACTTCCATTTCTTCCCAGCGGCAAGTCTTGAGATGCTTGATGCCTTCCCAGATGCTCCTCCTCCACTTTGTATGGTTTTGGGCCAGTGATTCCCAGGTGTCTGTGGGAACGCCAGTGACGCCTTGAGGGTATTACTGAATGGCTTCCTCTGTCCACCTGGGGCAGGAGAACTACAGGATGTGCAAGAGAGAACTTAAAAACAAAAGGAGTTTAGAAGAGCTAAAAGCAGATGTGAAAGGTTCTGGCAGGTAAAATAAAGGAAAATCCTAAGTTGTTTGACAGGTACATAACTGGTGAAAGGATAACAAAGGAAAGAGTAGCTAGTCTGTGTGTGGTACCAGAGGATGTAGCAAGGGTTTTAATACTTCATGTCAGTGTTCACAAGTGAGAGGGATAATATCGATATTGAAATCAGGGAGAAGGTCTATGAAATAATTAAAGAAATTAGCATCGACAGAGAGGAGATTCCAAGTGGTCTGGTTGAGTACGTTGAAATTAGATAAATCTCCAGGGCTGGATGAAATGTATCCCAGACTTTTGAGTGACACAAGGGAGGAAATAGCGGGCGCACTTGCAAATATTTTGATTTTTCTCTGGCCACAGGAGAAATGTCAGGAGGCTGGGGGACATCCAATGTAGTACCGTTAGTCAAGAAGGGAGCAAGGGATAATCCAAGGAAATACAGGCCAGTCAGTCTAACCTCAGTGGTGGGGAAACAATTTTAAAAGACAAAATTAATTCGTATTTGAAGAGGCAGGGATAAATCATGTACAGTCAGCCTGATTTTGTTAAGGGGAGGTCATATCTGACCAAATTGATTGAATTTTTTGAGGAGATGACCGGGTGTGGATAAGGGCAATGCTTTAGTTGTATTCTACTTGGATTTAATCAAGGCTTATTGTAAAGTCCCACATGGGAGACTAATAGCAAAGGTAAGAGTCCATGAGATCGAAGGAAATTTGGCAAATTGGATCCACAATTGGCTGAGTGGAAGGAAGCAGAGGGTGATGGTTGAGGGGTGTTTTCCTGACACAAGGGTCAGTTTTGGGGCCCTTGCTGTTTGTGGTTTATATAGATGACTTAGACTTGAACGTAGGAGGGTAGATCAGTAAGTTTGCAGATGATACAAAAATTGGTTGAATAGTATGTAGTGGTGAAGATTACAGGAGAATATAGACAGGCTGATCAGATGGGCTGATCTGTGGCAAGTGCAATTCAATCCAGACAAATGTGAACTTGATGCACTTGGGCAGGACAAACAAGGCAATGAAATACCTGATTAATGGTAGGACCTTGGGAAGCTCGAGATCACAAGACCATAAGATATAGGAGCAGAATTAGGCTGTTCAACACATTGAGTCTGCTTTGCTATTCGATCATGGCGGATATGTTTCTCAACCCCATTTTCCTGCCTTTTCCCATAACCCTTGAACCCCTTACCAATTAAGAACCTATCTATCTCCATCTTAAATACACTCAATGACTTGGCCTCCACAGTCCTTTGTGACAATGAGTTCCATAGATTAACAACCTTCTGGAAGAAGAAATTCCTGCCCATCCCAATTCTAAATTTTCTCACACTGAAAACTGTTGAGGTCAATTCATTAGATACATTCACGAGGGAGCTAGATGTGGCCCTTGTGGTTAAAGGGATCAAGGGGTATGGAGAGAAAGTGGGAGTGGGATACTGAGATTGCATGATCTGCCATGATCATTTTGCATGGTGTTGCAGTCTTGAAGGACTGAATGGCCTACTCCTGCACCTATTTTCTGTGTTTCCATCCTTTGTATACCTTCACTCTGAGACTGTGCCCTAGTCTCTCCAACAAATGGAAACATCTTCTCCATGTCTACTCTATCCAGTATTGTGTAAGTTTTAATCAGATCCCCTTTAGAATTCCATTGAGCACAGACTCAGAGTCCTCAACTGTTCCTCAGGTGACAAGTCCTTCATCCCCTTCGTCCTTCTGGACATGCCAAATTTCCTGAGTCGCCTGAAGAAGAAGCATTGTTGTGCCTTCTTGACCTTTGCGTCTACGTGGGAAGTCCAGGACAGGTCGGTTATCGTCACTCCTATTAACTTGACACTCCCAACCCTCTCAACCTCTGCACCGTTGATGTAGATGGGGGATGTGCCCTCCTCTTTTCTTTACGAAGTCAGTGATCAGTTCTTTAGTTTTGCCGACATTGAGAAAGAGGTTGTTACCATTGCACCGCGTTACCAAGCCATCCATCTCCTTCCTGTATTCTGACTCATCGTTGTTTGATATCTGTCCTACCACGGTAGTGTCATCAGCGAACTTGTAGATGGTGTTCTTTCGGAATTTGGATACACAGTTGTGAGTGTACAGGGAGTTCAGAAGGGGGCTGAGAATGCATTCTTTGGGGGGCTCCAGTGCTGACTGTTATCGTGGACAAGGTGCAGTTACTGATCTGATTGTGGCCTATGGTCAGAAAGCTGAGGTTTCAGTTGCAGACAGTGGAGCCCAGACCTAGGTCTCGGAATTTTGAGATCGGAATGGATGGGATAATGGTTTCAAAGGCAGGGTTGTAGTCGATGACTAGGAGTCTGATATTGATGTCCATGTTGGCCAGATGTTCCAGAGATGTGTGCAGGCCTAGGGAAATGGTGTCTGCTGTGGACCTGTTACATCGGTAGGCAAATTGCAGGGGATTGAGGCAGGCTGGGTGACTAGAGTTGACGTGGTCCATGACCAACCTCTCGAAGCACTTCATGATATGGAGGCCAGAGCCACTGGGCGGTAGTCATTAAGGAAAGTTGCATGTGCTTTCTTAGGTACTGGGCTGATGGTGGTCTTCTTGAAGCAGGTGGGGACTTCAGCTTGTAGGAGGGAGAGGTTGAAGATGTCAGTGAATACCTCCTGCAGCTGGTCTGCAGAGGATCTAAGTGCATGGCTGGGGATTCCATCTGGGCCCATTGCTTTCCTTGGGATTGACTCCCCGGAAGACAAATCTGACGTTTGTAGTGGTAACGGTGGGCACAGGTGCATCTGGGAAGGTGACACCATGCCGATGGCATTCCTCTCGTACTGAGCATAGAAAATGTTGAGCACGTCAGGGAGGGATGTGTCTTTGTCACCTATCTTGCTGTGCTTCATTTTGTATCCTGTTATGTTGTTTAGGCCTGCCGCAGGTAGCGGGAGTTCATCTGCTTGATTTGGGCCTCTAACTTGGCCCAGTACTACCTCTTGGCATCCCTGATGGCGTTGCGGGGGTCATATCTGAATTTCCTGTGTAAATCTGGGTTGTGTGACTTGAATGCTGAATGCCTGGTTTCAGTAGGGAGTGGGTTTGCCGGTTCATCCAAGGGATAACCCGGATTGACTTCTTTGGCACGCAGTCTCCCATGAATTTGCCAGTGAAGTCTGTGACAATGGTGATGGACTCGTCTAGATTTTCTATTGAATGAATGTTACATCAGTTCTCCTTCTTGGTTTGTATTTTCACTGTGTTGTAAGAATAAAGTGTGCTTTCTTAAAGCCTAATAGTGGATGAATCAAATCACATCTGGAACACAGCACCTTTAAACAAAATAAAAGGCTATCTTCATGATATATTTTGGGGGGTTTGGTCTGGTCGTAATCAAACTGTGGCAAATCACCCCTCTTGTAATAAAAAAAACTGTACTTCCTGTACCTGTATAAGAATTGATTGTGATTCCAGGACACCTAGATCCCTCTATACTTAAGAACTCTACAATCTCTTTCCTCTTGAATATTAATATGCATTCATATCCTTTCTATTAAAGTGGACTAGTTCACATTTTCACAAGTTTTGCTCCATTTGCCAGATTTTTGCTAATACATTTAGCCCATCTATATCTCTTTGCAGACTTCTTACGCACTCTTCACAACTTCCTTGCTAATCTGCCCTTGTAAGCAAATTTATCATCTATACATTTGATTCAAATAATTGATATAAATTGTACGTAGCTGTGGCTCAGCATTGTTCCCTGTGACACTTTACTGGTTATAACTTGCAAACCCAAAGAATGGCCCACTTATGCTCATCCTGTCACTTGAGAAGGTGATGGTGAACTGTTCTCTTGAACTGCTGCGGTCCATGTAGCGTAGGGACACCCACATTGCTGTTGAAAGAGAGGTTCAGGGCTTTGAGTGAATCCCAAGGGGAGGGGCAGAGTGCATCTTAGGAGAGTAGGATGGAGGGTGACTCAAGGTTGAGTGGCAGAAGATGCCTCGAGGAAAT
This sequence comes from Rhincodon typus, assembly GCF_021869965.1. NCBI lineage: Eukaryota > Metazoa > Chordata > Chondrichthyes > Orectolobiformes > Rhincodontidae > Rhincodon > Rhincodon typus. The sequence goes on along the minus strand of NW_025978622.1, from coordinate 1,332 downwards.
GGTTGCAGTGTGTCATAAGGGGAGAAGGATGGGATTTTTATGAGGGGGAGAGATGGAGTGTGTTTTGGGGCTCTTGGAATATGTCTGAAACTCTGGGTGGGAATGAGGGGAGTGGAGTTTTGGAAACAGCTGCAAGTTGCAAAATTTCTCAGGTGTTAATGTAAGCATTTTCTGTTGGGCTGTGTGTTTGTTTTAATGATGGTAATGTGCAATATGATCATTGCAATACTCCCTCTTTTTCAGATTATTAATGCAAGTGAAGAGCTCTCTCTTGCTTCCCATTATCCATATATACGACTCTTCCAAGCAGGATTGCGTGAGTCATATCACGAGCTGAATGATCTTGATAACGTTGCAGTACAGTGGTCGATTCCCACTGCAGGTAAGGAGGGTATTGCATGGAATTACAGTGGGGGAGACTGACTCTAGCAGTAGGTTAAGACACAACCAGTTTGCTCATTACAAGCCTTGTTCTTTGTGTCAGGTATCTACAAAAACCATTTTCAAGATGATAAACTAAAAAGAATGTCAAGTCTACATAGAGTCTTTCTCAGGGCCCTGTTTGGAACATCTTAATTTCATTCAAGTTTGAACATGTTATCATGGGTCCAGTAAGTAATAGTAAGTTAAAGCATTGTGTAACATGCGTTGCATTGCAGTATATTCATATTCACAGCTGTGATAGGGCAGTTCTGTAGTGTGCATACTGTGTCCTCGTTTGGCTCTATATACACTATAATTAAAATACAGCAAAAGAAAGATAAAATTGGAATAACTTAACTCTATGGAAAACTTCACAGAATAATAGATTATTTAACTACTAAACAGTAACGGTTCCAAAATAGTAACATCCCATAAACACATCCTTCGCAAAGGCAAATTCAGTAAAATAGATTCTAGCAGCAGGAAGAGAACCCCCAGCTTTTAGCTGTAACAAAGAGGAAAAACAGCTCCCACATCCAGCTTCAAGACTCGAGCAACTGCTACTGAAAGACCAAACTAAAAATTCTGTCTTGAGGGGAGCTTGACCCCACCCATTCATACTTCCTCTGTTGTTCCAATTTAAAAAAAACCCAAAGCCTCACGAGCTGTTTGCTTTATTGGATTCAAATGGACAGCTTGGTACCTCTGTCTTAAAACCTTTCTTAAAGAAAACAGGACAAAATACACCTCTTAAAGCCATAGTATCGTCACAAAATATAGACAGAGGGAAAAGAAATTATGTAAATCAAAAGAGATAACAAGGTGTAGAGCTGGATGAACATAGCAGGCCAAGCAGCATCAGAGGAGCAGGAAGGCTGACGTTTCGGACCTAGACCCTCCTTCAGAAAT
>NW_025978621.1:0-6440 GCF_021869965.1 Rhincodon typus | reverse complement strand
TTCTTTTGGTGAAGTTCAGATTTTGGTCTTCTGAAGTGGTTAACTCCTGAAATAAGCATTTTAATCTAACCAGCGTTAAAAATTAAGTCATTTGGTACAATTGAGATTTTTGACTTCTGAACTGCTTAACTCGCTGAAATAAGCATGTTATTCAAAACAACATCAAAAGTTGAGTCATTTGCTGAAGTTGAGATTTTTGACTTCTGAAGTGCTTATCTCACTCAAATCGCACGTTAGTCAAAATGACATTAAAAATTGAGTCATTTGGCGAAGTTCGCACTGTTGCCTTTTCAATTGCTTAACTCACTGAAATAAGCATTTTAGTCTAAGCAGCATCAAAAATCAAGTCATTTGATGAAGTTGAGATTTTTGACTTCTGTAGTGCTCATCTCACTGAAATAAGCATTTTAGTCAAACCACCATCAAAAGTTGAGTGTCTTGGTGAAATTGAGATTTTGGATGTCTGAAGTGCTTATGTCGCTGAAATAAGCACGTTAGTCAATCCAACATAAAAATTTGAGTCATCTGGTGAAGGTGAGATTTTGATCTTCTGAAGTGCTTTACACGTTGAAATAAGCATGTTAGTCAAACGAACATAAAAAAGTTGTGTCATTTGGAGAAGTTCAGATTATTGGCTTCTGAGGTGCTTAACTCGATGAAATAATTATTTTAATTTAACCAGCATCAAAAATTAGGTCATTTGGTGAAGTTGGGATTTTAGTCTTCTGATATGCTTATCTCGCTGAAATAAGCACGTCAGTCAAAACAACATCAAAGTTGAGTCATTTGGTGATGTTGAGTTTTTGATCTTCTGAAGTGCTTGTCTCACAGAAAGAAGCATCTTGTCAAAACAGCATAAAAAGTTGTGTGTCTTGTTGAAGTTAAGATTCTGGACTTCTGCTATGCTTATTTCGCTGAAATAAGCACGATAGTCAAAACAGCTCAAAAGTTGTATCTTTTGGTGAAGTTGAGATTTTGATCTTCTGAAGTGCTTAACTCGCTGAAATGAGCATGTCAGTCAAACCAAAATCAAAAGTTGAGACATTTTGTGAAGTTCAGATTTTTGTCTTCTGTCGTGCTTATCTCACTGAAATAAGCATTTTAATCCAACCAGATTTAAAAATTAAATCATTTGGTGAAGTTGAGATTTTTGCCTTCTGAACTGCTTAACTCGCTGTAATAAGCATGTCATTCAAACCAACATCAAAAGTTCAGTCATTTGGTGAAGTTGAGATTTTTGACTTGTGAAGTGCTTATCTCACTCAAATATGCATCTTACGCAAAACAACATTAAAAATTGAGTCTTTTGATGAAGTTCAGATTTTAGTCTTCTCAAGTGCTCAACTCACTGAAATAAGCATTTTAATCTAACCAGCATCAAAATTCAAGTCATTTGATGAAGTTGAGATTTTTGACTGCTGTAGTGCTCATCTGACTGAAATAAGCATTTTCGTCAAACCAGCATCGAAAGTTATGTCCTTTGGCGAATTTGAGATCTTAGTCTTCTGATATGCTTATCTCGATGAAAAAAGCACATTAGTCAACACAACATCAAAATTTGAGTCATTTGGTGGAGTTGAAATTTTTGACTTCTGAAATACTTCTCACAATCAAATAAGCATTTTAGTCAAACCATGATCAAAACTACAGTCACTTGGTGGAGTTCAGGTTTTGGTGTTCTGAAGAGATCAACTCGCTGAATCAAGCATTTTAAACCAACCAGCATCAAAAGTTGTGTCATTTGGTGAAGTTGAGATTTTAGACTTCTGTAGTGCTTAACTCGCTGAAATGAGCATGTTCGTCAAAACGACATCAAAAGTTGACTCATTTGTTGAAGTTGACATTTTGATCTTCTGACGTGCTTATCTCAAAGAAATCAGCATGTCAGTCAAACTAACATCAAAAACCAACTCGTTTGGTGAAGTTGCGATATTGGTCTTCCGATGTGATTATCTGAGTGAAATAAGCGTGGTAGTCAAAACAGATTCAATAATGAAGTCATTTGATGAAGTTGAAATTTTGGACTTCTGAAGTGCTTATCTCACGCAAATAAGCATGTTAGTCAAACAAACATCGAAACGTGAGTCATCTTGTGAAGTTCAGATTTTGGACTTCTGAAGTGTTTAACTTGCTGAAAGAAGCATTTTAATCCAACCCGCATCAAAAGTTGAGTCATTTGGTGAAGTTGAGATTTTAGCCATCTGAAGTGCTTAACTCGCTGAAATAAGCATGCTGTTAAAATAACATCAAAAGTTGAGTCATTTGGTGAAATTGAGATTTTGATCTTCTGAAATGCTTATCTCAATGATAAAAGCATGTCATTCAAACCAACATCAAAAACCAACTCATTTGGTGAAGTTCAGATGCTGGTCTTCTGATGTGCTTATCTGAGTGAAATAAGCATGTTTGTCAAAACAGCATCAGAAATTAAATCATTTGGTGACGTTGAGATTTTTGACTTCTGAAGGGCTTCGCTCGCTGATATAAGCATTTTATTTCAAACAGCATAATAAATTAATTCATTTGGTGAAGTTGAGGTTTTTGCCTCCTGAAGTCCTTAACTCACTGAAATAAGCAAGTTAGTCAAAACAACATCAAATGTTGAGTCACTTGCTGAATTTGAGATTTTGGTCATCTGATATGCATATCTCGTGAAATAACAATATTATTCACACCAGCATCAAAAGTTAGGTCATCAGGTGAAGTTGAGAATTTAGTCTTCTGATATGCTTATTGCGCTGAAATAATCACGTTTGTCAAAACAACATCAAAAGTTGAGTCATTTGGAGAAGTTCTGATTTTGGTCTACTGAAGAGCTTACCTCTCTGAAATAAGCATTTTATTACAACCAGCATCATAATTTGAGTCATTTGGTAAAGTTCAGAGTTTGTTCTTCTGAAGTGCGTATCTGAGTGAAATAAGCATGTTCGTCAAAACAGCACAAAAAATGAAGTCAATTGGTGAAGTTCAGATTTTGATTTGCTGAACTGCTTATCTCACTGAAGTAAGCATTTAGTCAAATCAGCATCAAATTTTACGTCCTTTGAAGAAGTTGAGATCACAGTCTTCTCATATGCTTGTCTCGCTGAAGTAAGCATTTTCATCAAACCAGCGTCAAAAGTTGAGTGTCTTGGTGAAATTGAGATTTCGGTCTTCTGATATGCTTATCTCGCTGAAATAAGAACGTTAGTCAAACCAACATCAACAGTTGAGTCATTTGTTGAAGTTCAGAGTTTTGTCTTCTGAAGTGCTTATCTCGATGAAATAAGCATTTTAAACCAAGCAGCATCAAAAACTATGTCATTTGGTGAAGGTGAGATTTTTGACTTCTGAAGAGCTTAACTCGCTGAAATAACCATTTATTCCAACCAGAATCAACTGTTGAGTCATTTGCTGAAGTTCAGATTTTGGTCTTCTGAAGTGCTTATCTGAGTGAAATAAGCATGTTTGTCAAAACAGCATAAAAAATTAAGTCATATGGAGAAGTTGCGGTTTTGGTCTTCTGATATGCTGATATAACTGAAATAAGCACGTTAGTCAAAACAACATCAAAAATTGATTCATTTGGTCAAGTTCACAGTTATGTCTACTGAAGTGCTTAACTCGCTGAAATAAGCATTTTAATCCAACCAGCATCAAAAATTAAGTCATTTGTTGACTTTGAGACTTTTGCCTTCAGAAGTGCTTATCTCACTCAAATATGCATGTTAGTCTAACCAACATCAAAACTTGAGTCATTTGTTAAAGTTCACATTTTGGTTTTCTGAAGTGCTTAACTGAGTGAAAAAAGCATGTTAGTCAAAACAACATAAAAAATTAAGTCATTTGGTGAAGTTGAGTTTTTTGACTTCTGAAGTGCTTATCTCACTGAAATAAGCATTTTCGTCCTACCAGCATCAAAATTTGATTGTTTGGATGGAGTCGCGATTTTGGTCTTCTGATATGCTTATCTAACTGAAATACGCACGTTTGTAAAAACAACAGCAAAATTGAGTCATTTGGTGAAGTTCAGATTTATGTCTCCTGAAGTGCTTAAATCGCTGAAATAAGCACGTTCGACGAAACAAATTCAAAACTTGTGTCATTTGGTGAAGTTCAGATTTGGTCTTCTGAAGTGCTTATCTGAGTGAAATAAGCATGTTAGTCAAAACAGCATCAACATTGAAGTCATTTGGTGAAGTTGAGAAATTTGACTTCGGAAGTGCTTATGTCATTCAAGTAAGCATGTAAGTTTAACCAGCGTCAAAACTTGAGTCTTTTGGTGAAGTTTTTATTTTGGCCTTGTGAAATGCTTATCTCACTCAAATATGCGTTACTCAAAACAACATCAAAAGTTGAGTCATTTGGTTAATTCGAGTTGAATTTTTTGACTTCTGAAGTGCTTATCTCACTGACATAAGCATTTTAGACATACCAGCATCAAAAGTTGAGTGTTTTTCTTTAATGTTGCGATTTTGGTCTTCTGATATGCTCATCTAACTGAAAAAAGCACGTTAGTCAAAACAACATCAAACTTGAGTCATTTGGTGAAGTTGAGATTTTTGACTTCTGAAGTGTTTATCTCACTCAAATAAGCATCTTACGCAAAACAACATCAAAAATTGAGTCATTTGATGAAGTTCAGATTTTAGTCTTCTCAAGTGCTCAACTCACTGAAATAAGCAATTTAGTCTAACCAGCATCAAAAATCAAGTCATTTGATGAAGCTGAGATTTTTGACTGCTGTCGTGCTCATCTCACTGAAATAAGCATTTTAGTCAAACCAGCATCGAAAGTTGTGTCCTTTGGCGAATTTGAGATTTTAGTCTTCTGATATGCTTATCTCGATGAAAAAAGCACATTAGTCAACACAACATCAAAATTTGAGTCATTTGGTGGAGTTGAGATTTTTGACTTCTGAAATACTTCTCACAATCAAATAAGCATTTTAGTCAAACCATGATCAAAACTACAATCATTTGGTGGAGTTCAGGTTTTGGTGTTCTGAAGAGATTAACTCGTTGAATCAAGCATTTTAAACCAACCAGCATCAAAAGTTGTGTCATTTGGTGAAGTTGAGATTTTAGACTTCTGAAGTGCTCAACTCGCTGAAATGAGCATGTTAGTCAAAACAACATCAAAAGTTCACTCATTTTTCGAAGTTGACATTTTGATCTTCTGACGTGCTTATCTCAAAGAAATCAGCATGTCAGTCAAAACAAACATCAAAAACCAACTCGTTTGGTGAAGTTGCGATATTGGTCTTCCGATGTGATTATCTGAGTGAAATAAGCGTGGTAGTCAAAACAGATTCAATAATGAAGTCATTTGATGAAGTTGAAATTTTGGACTCCTGAAGTGCTTATCTCACGCAAATAAGCATGTTCGTTAAACAAAGATTGAAACTTGAGTCTTTTTGTGAAGTTCAGATTTTGGACTTGTGAAGTGTTTAACTTGCTGAAAGAAGCATGTTAATCCAATCAGCATCAAAAGTTGAGTCATTTGGTGAAGTTGAGATTTTAGCCATCTGAAGTGCTTAACTCGCTGAAATAAGCATGTTGTTAAAACAACATCAAAAGTTGAGTCATTAGGTGAAATTGAGATTTTGATCTTCTGAAGTGCTCATCTCAATGATAAAAGCATGTCGTTCAAACCAACTTCAAAAACTAACTCATTTGGTGAAGTTCAGATACTGGTCTTCTGAAGTGCTGATCTGAGTGAAATAAGCATATTAGTCAAAACAGCATAAAAAGTTAAGTCGTATGGAGAAGTTGTGGTTTTGGGTTTCTAATATGCTTTTATAACTGAAATAAACACGTTAGTCAAAACAACATCAAAAGTTGAGTCATTTGGTGAAGTTGAGATTTTAGCCATCTGAAGTGCTTAACTCGCTGAAATAAGCATGTTGTTAAAACAGCATCAAAAGTTGAGTCATTTGGTGAAGTTGAGATTTTGATCTTCTGTCGTGCTTATCTCAAAGAAATCAGCATGTCGTTCAAACCAACATCAAAAACCATCTCATTTGGTGAAGTTGAGATATAGGTCTTTCGATGTGATTATCTGAGTGAAATAAGCGTGTCAGTCAAAGCAGATTTTTGGCTTCACAATCACTGAAATAAGCATTTTAGTCGAACCAGCATCAAAAATCAAGTCATTTGATGAAGTTGAGATTTTTGACTGCTCTATGCTCATCTCACTGAAATAAACATGTTAGTCAAAACAACATCAAATTTTGAGTCATGTGGTGAAATTGAGATTTTGATTTTCTGAAGTGCTTAACTCGCTGAAACAAGAATGTTAGTCAAACCAGCATCAAAAGTTGAGTCATTTGTTGAATTTGAGATTTTGGTCTTTTGATATGCGTATCTCGCTGCAATAACAATGTTATTCAAACCAGCATCAAAAGTTAGGTCTTTTGGTGAAGCTGAGAATTTAGTCTTCTGATATGGTTATCTCGCTGA
>NW_025978620.1:0-6441 GCF_021869965.1 Rhincodon typus | reverse complement strand
AATGTGGTATACTGCATCCGCTGTACCCGGTGTGGCTTCCTCTACATTGGGGAAACCAAGCGGAGACTCGGGGACCGCTTTGCAGAACACCTACGCTCGGTTCGCAACAAACAACTGCACCTCCCAGTCGCGAACCATTTCAACTCCCCCTCCCATTCCACAGACGACATGTCCATCCTGGGCCTCCTGCAGTGCCACAACGATGCCACCCGAAGGTTGCAGGAACAGCAACTCATATTCCGCTTGGGAACCCTGCAGCCCAATGGTATCAATGTGGATTTCACAAGTTTCAAAATCTCCCCTCCCCCTACCGCATCCCAAAACCAGTCCAGCTCGTCCCTGCCTCCCTAACCTGTTCTTCCTCCCACCTATCCCCTCCTCCCACCTCAAGCCGCACCTCCATCTCCTACCGACCAACCTCATCCCGCCCCCTTGACCTGTCCGTCCTCCCTGGACTGACCTATCCCCTTCCTAACTCCCTACCTACACTCACCTTTCCTGGCCCCATCCCCGCCTCTTCGACCTGTTTGTTTCTTCTCCACCTATCCTCTCCTCTATCCCTCTTCTGTCCGCCTCCCACTCTCTCCCTATTTATTTCAAAACCCCCTTCCCCTCCCCCTTTTCTGATGAAGGGTCTAGGCCCGAAACGTCAGCCTCTCTGCTCCTATGATGCTGCTTGGCCTGCTGTGTTCATCCAGCCCTGCACCTTGTTGTCTCGGATTCTCCAGCATCTGCAGTTCCTACTATCTCTGATTCGATTTTAACCCCCAGCCTATCCAGCCTTTCTTTATAACTGAAACCTTCCATTCCCAGCAACATCCTGGTAGGTCTCTTCTGAACCTTCTCCAGCTTAATAATATCCTACTACTTGACACTGGTACGGCTACCTCAGAGTCATTTCTCAGGGTGAACAGACCCTCTAACACTCCTACTTTTATCTGTCAGCTGGGGCTCCCTGTTTGGACCAAATTAACTGCCCCAAACAGGGAACTCATATTTTATCAGGTCCACCCAGCTGACCTTGGTACAATCACTTCCCAAAGAAACACTGTAAACTGGGAGGAGGACAGTGTCCAGAAGAACTGAGAAATTTGTAGAGTGGGCAGATAGGTGGCAGATGAGATTCAAGTGGAGAAGTGTAAGGTGATGCATTTTGATCAGAAAACATGAACAATCTAAATCTACAATACTGAAGGGGATGCAGGAACAGAGTGGTCTGAGTGCACATGTATATCGGTCACTGAAAGTGGCAGGGCAGGTAGAAAATGCAATTCATAAAGAATACAGTGTCCTGTGCTTTACTGATAGAGGCATAACACACGAGAGTAAGAAGGCTCTGCTAACTTATACAAGACTTCAGCTGGAATATGATCAGATTGCAGAAAGGATGTGAACACACTGCAGAGAGAGCAGAAGAAGTTTATAACAATGGCTCCAGAGATGAGAAACTTCATTTATGAGGATAGATTGGAGAGGTCGGGGCTGTTCTCCATGGAGAGAAGAAGGCTAAACATCTGATAGAGGCTTTCAAAATCATGAGGGATCAGGATAAAGTAAATAGGGAGAAACTGCTCCCAATAATAAAAGGATAGAGAATGAGAGGACGCAAACACAATGATTTTCAAACTTAGTAAATGCAATGTGAGAAAAAAACCTTTTCACACAATGAATGGTTTGAGTCTGGACTACACTACCTGACGCATGGTGGGGGCAGGTTCAATTGAGGCATTCAAGAGGGCATTGGATGATCAATTAAATAGAAGGAGTGTGCAAGGGTATGGGGAAAGGGCAGATGACTGGCACTAAGTCATAATGCTCATTGGACAGCTGTGCAGGCACAATGGGCTGAATGGCTACCTTCTGTGCTATAACAATTCTGTTGATCAATGTCAGAATTACCTGTCCCACTCATTGCTCAGTCACGTTGTCAGCAAGTCTGTCCTGTGGAATCAATATGGAGAGGAAGATTCAGATAAAGATTAAAATAACTACAATCAGTTCTGAACAATACTAATTCTGCTTTCAGCAAATCTTTCCAAAAGTACTCCAAAAATACAATTCATGGAATACAAACTGCTGGCTGGAAGAAGTCCTGTCGTGTTTGCTTTCTAACACACTGGTCATTGCTTGACTAATCTTGGCAATTAATCTCTATCAATTGGTCTACAAAACTTACAGAAAGCACTCTTTTATAAGGCTTCATGACTCAGTGTGATAGCGGTAGCCACGGGAGCTAGAATGTCTTAGCTCCAACCCCAGTTACTTGAGCCAGGATACAGGCTGGGAATCTCACAATTGGCCTCAGCATGTTGCAACTAAATTCAACCAGGACCACTGCTCCTCCTCATTGTGTGGTGGCTTTAAGTGTGTGCATCAGATTGGGGCATGATTAGCTTAGAATATCTGTCATGGGAGGCTATGGCCTTAGTGGTATTGTCGCTGATTAATAACCCAGACACCCAGAAAATGTTCAGGGGTTTTAATCCCACCATTGTAGATTGTGGAATTTGTATTGTAATTTTTAAAAATGTGAATTTAAAAGTTGAGGGTAGCTTGTGGTAATGTCCCTACTTCTGAACCAGAAGGTTTGAATTCAAGTCCCATATGTCCTAAGGATGTGTCATACACTTCTGTCCAGATTGACTGAAACTGACTTTGATACTTGTCTCGATGCAGAATGCAATGACACTCAGTGCCTAACCCTATACTTCTGCAGAGTACATGAGGGCTTCCAGTGACCACCCAGTGTGGCAGAGGAGAAAAGAGTTGGAGTTTTTGAAGAATATCCAATTCTACCCAGGCTCAGCTTTATCTGGTCCTAAAATCCTCACCTGTGCTTTTGTTACCGCTGGACTGGACTATTCCTAAACAGTCTCGGATCGTCCACTAGCAACAGACTTTAGACGACATAAAGCTTTGCTGTCTGTGTTTTAACTCACACACTCTCCAATCACCATGTGCTCACTGCTCGTTATTCAACACCTCAATTTTGAAATTCTCATCCTTGCTTCCAAATCCCTCTCCGGTTTCATTCTTCCCCACTCTGTAATCTCCTCCAGCCCCACAACCCCACAAGTTTTCTGAACTCCTCTCGTTAACTTTTATCAGAATTGTTCATTCTCCAGTTATGAAAAGACCCCAATTTCCTCCAATTGAACACTAATGACACTGAAGCCATTGCTTTGAGCTCCACTGCAAACTTCACTCCCTAACCATTGATCTCCACTGCAAACTCCATTCCCTAACTATAGATCTCCACTGTAAACTCAACACCCTAACCATTGAGCTCCACTGCAGACTCCATTCCCTAACCATTGATGCCAAACCCCTCCCTGGCCACAGTCTCAGTTTGACGGAGATTGTTAAAACTCTCGGTGAAATTCAGTCATGAGTTGAGCTGCAGATCCTACATCCTCTGCATCACCTACCTCCAGCTATGTAAGGTCGCCTGTTTCAGCACCTCATCTGATGCTGAAGGCATCACCTGTGCTTTTATCACTTGCCTGTTCAGCAATCCCAATGCTCTCCAGTCTGGCATTCCTATCTTGCAATTTCCAGAAATTTGAGTTCATCCCTAGCTCCACTATCTTAACTCCTACCAAGACCCTCTCGCCCATCACCGTTATTTTTATGGATTTACCTCCAAATGTTTCCATTTTAAAATCATAAAGTCTAAGCTTCTCTGTGTTTTGAGCCCTCTCTAACTCAGTACCTCTTCCAGCCTGGCAACATTCCATCCCCCAGGGACTCAGTAATCATCTGATCCCAGTTTCCAGTGTGTTCCTTCCTCCTTGCCTTCACCCCATCATTGGCAGCTTTGCCTTTAGCTGTCTGGGGCTTTAGCTCTCACTGTCTCTCCATGTGCATTTCCTTTCAATAAGTCCTGTCTTAAAACACAACACTTTGATTAAGCTCTCAGTCATTCAGTCCAAATCCTGCTGTAGCTCAGAGGGTGGTGTTGCTGATTCGGAGTCAGCTGCTCATATGCTCAATCTGCCTCCAGGAAACATATGACAACCCCACACTGTGCTGCCCTGCTGGAGGTGACATCATCCTGGAGGAGATGTAAATCAAGTATTTCCTACGCAGATGTAAAAGATCCCACTGCATTATTTGAAGAGGAGCAGAGAAGTTCCCTGGTGACTTACCAATATTTATTCATCAATCAGCATCAACTGGAACAGATTATCCGGTCATTATCACCTTGCCAATTAGCTGTAAAATGCTTTGGGATGTGCTGAGTTGAAAAAAGGACTGCAAAATGTAAATTGTTGGCTCCTAACTTCTAAGTCTTTGTGAAACCCACATTTTTTTGTCACAAAGTTTGAGACTATCTGGTCAGGTGTCTCAATTTGTCCACCATTCCAAACTACCTCTACCAAACCCCTGCTCTAGGTCTGAACTTGTTTTTTTTTCTTGTTGCTGTCTTATCTAACCCATACCTTATCTCTGAGCTCAGCTTGTCCATGACACCAACTACCTGCTCCCCCAACCCTATTCCCACGAAACTGATGACCGTTCAATATGCTCCTAATATTGTTAGCTTCTGGTCTTTTCGAATCATAGAATCCCTTTGGTGTGGAAGAGGCCATTCAGCCCATCAAGTCACACTGACCCTCCAAAATGCAGCCCACACAGACCCACCCCGTTACCTTATCTCCATAACCCTGAATGTCCCATGGCTAATCCCCCTAGCCTACACATCCCTGGACACTGTGGGCAATCCACCTAACCTGTACATCTTTGGAGGAAACTGCAGCACTCAGAGGAAACCCACACACAGACAGGGAGAATGTGCAAATTCCACATGGTCGCCTGAGGCTGGAATTGAGTCCAGGTCCCTGGTGCTGTGAGGCAGTAGTGCTAACCACTGAGCTACTGTGCCACTTTAATATTAGCCAACATTGTTAGCTTCTGTCTCCTTTGAATCTAGCATCAGGAATCCAAACCTCAACTGCACAATGTTTGCAAACCACTGCCTCATCTCCAAGCTCCCTTTCTTCTCTAAAGTCCTTGAACATTGTCACCTTCCAACTTGTCATTGCCAGATTCTGCATGAAACTCTCAAATTTATAGCAGTTTCAGATGAGAAAGCTCACACTGTTAAACTCTCAGGTAAAGAGGATGAACTGCTTCCCTTTCTTTATTCAGTCACCCTGTCACTGCAACAAAGTTAATTTTAAAAAGGATCCCTTCCCTTGTGGATACCTTTCTCCCAGACTCATATGAACGATTATTTTAAAAGGAGCCAATTGAATTAGGCTTTCTTGAATTAACAAAATGGGTGAGTTTATTAATTACTAAATATGAGAAAAGTTAGTAATACAGCACACATACACATAGATTGGAGATAAGAGGTGAGTCCAAAGGTTAAAAATTAAATACACAGATACACAGATTGCATTATTTTACAATCAGTGGATAGTTGAAAGCTGTGGCTGTTGCAATGGGGGCCACCAGTAGCATTGACATACATATCTGACAGTTGATTTTTGAGATTCCTGATTTTGTGGGCTGATTGAAGTTTCTATGTCCTGATTTAGGTTTTTTTCAAAATTGGATAGTAGCATTCAGAGTGAGTTTGGACATTTACGTGCAACACGAGGGTTTACTGGGGGATAGTTCTTTGACTGTGAACTTTATAGCATGCTAATAATTGAACCCAGGCTCATACATATCAGTATTCTGAGCTGAACTTTTTAACCCCTGCCTTTCTGTATTCTTCAAAAGGAAAAACACAAATATGTCAATATTTGTGACATAATGCAGAGGGGTAAGTTGTTTGCTGTTAAGCAAAGGCCCATCAGCCTCTCATTATCTTTGTAGTCACAACAGAACATAGTCCGTTCTGTTTGAAGTTTCTCAACAATTTAGCTGTTACATTCCACTGGTCTCTATGTCATTTACATCCACAGCCAAATCCATTCTATTTCATTACAAAGAGCTGAATATATAAAACAACAGACACATACACATATTTATTCTCTTAGCATTGGTCAATATTATCTTTTTAATTCTAACCAATCTTTTTAATTTTTGTAGAGGGCGTCTACAATTACAAAAGGTGAAGTCACATGGAATCCACGGTGAGATGGTAAAATGGATACAGAAGTGGCTTAGTCATAGAGGACATAGAGTAGCAGTGGAAGGGTATTGTTCTGACTGGACATCTGTGACCAGCGGTGTTCGACAGGGACCAGTGCTGGGACCCCTGATGTTTGTAATATATATATAAATAGTTTGGAGGAGAATGTAGGTGGCCTGATTAGCAAGTTTGTGGATGACACAAGATTGGTGGAGGTGCAGATTGCAAAGAGGATTGCCAGAGGATACAGCAGGACATGAACAGGCTGGATAAAAACCAAAAGAACTGCAGATGCTGTAAATCAGGAACAAAAACAAAGTTGCTGGAAAAGCTCAGCCGGTCTGCCAGCATCTGTG
>NW_025978619.1:0-6442 GCF_021869965.1 Rhincodon typus | reverse complement strand
TGGAAATGTCCCTTATGCTGTGTGAGAAGATCCAGCTGAGAGAGCTGTTTACTCGGTGCTTTGTGCTGAACTATTTGACTGGAGCTGTGTGTTGGATATTGAGTGTGTTTATTGGAAGTATTTCCCTCTGATTTCCAGGCTGAGTTTTGTTGATGGCTAATTCCTGAATTTGAGAAGCTGAGGTGTAATTATCTGGGAGGTGCAGAGTGTCTGAGGATTCTTACTGATTTCCTATTGTTCAGTTCTGTGTGTGTGTGTTGGGAGCTGGTTATTATCCTGTGGGCTGTGATTTATTCAGTTCATTGGACACAACGTTGTCTTGCAGGAGCGGCCGTGCTGAGGGAGTCTTGCCTCGTTACTCGGCTCAGTGCACAGGAATAGGAGTTAGCCATTTAGTGTATAGGGCATGTACCACCATTCCGTGAGATCATGGTACATCTGTCACCTGACTCCATATTCCTGCCCTTCCCCTATCCATTTAACACTTGAAGAAGAAAAATCTCAAATTTAATATTAACCATTGATTTGGCATTTGTTTCATTTGTTAAGTTTCAAACCTCTACAACTTTGGTGTGGAATAGGAACATTTGCATAGGACTATTCAGCAATTAGCTCAAGCCTGCTGCAGCATACTCATTCATGTTAGCTGATCACCTCCCTCAATGCCATTTTCCAGTTGTGATGAAATTTGTTTATCAAATTTCTCATATAACTTTTTGAAATTTGATTTCAAGCTTATGGCAAATGGATGGTTGTTACTTTTGTGAAAGGTTATTAAAAAAAAAGTGTCAGTCAATCCTTCCAGAACCATGATCTCATCCAATATGTATAACAGAGCAGGGAACTGCTGTACTGTTAACAGTAAGCTGTTGGTACTGTGCAGCATTTAGGACTGGAAGCGTAAACATTAAGAGCCATCAGTTTGTTTTTGACTTAGTATAATCAGGGCTTAGGAAACTCAAATATTGAAGTTTTCAAGCAGTTTTGAAAAGACTTTGAAAAGTACAGGGAATAAATTCCCTGACCAGAAAGTCAGTTTCAGTAAATTACAGACCAGGAGTGGTTGGTTCAAAGCTTGCAGTTTTATGGGCACTGAAGTAAGAAGAATTCAAAGTTCAGAAGAAAGAACTGAGAAAAGTCAGCTGAATTACATGAGAAGATTTGAGGCAGACCTCTCTGGATTTGGGTCTGTAAAGTGATGGTTTATGGAGTAAGTGAAAACTTTGTTGTGTGTTTAAGATCTTTTAAACTCTGTGCTCCACTTAGATTGTTTGGTGTGGTTTATTTTATAATTTTTCCAATTATGTAATAAGCTTTAAACTGTTCTAGATGATAACATGTTAATAACTTTACAGGTAAATATGGCCTTTGCCAGCACAACTTAAGCTCATAGTGAATTGACAACCCATTTTACACTCCACCTGACTGTCTTTTTAATTGCCCTCACGGTGGCTGGGAAGATGGGGTCTGGGTGGTGGAAAGAAAGGAGTTACACTGTCTGTTCCTGGTCACTATCCACTGTCCCAGTTGGGACCGGAGTGTGTGACAGTCAAGTGAGGAAAAAAGAAAGGGGAATAGCACTCACTATGGAACAGTTTCTAACTGAGGAGTCAGCCCCTTCAGAAAAGGAGTAGAGGGAGTTGGAGGAAATCATGTTTTCTTTTCCTGTTTTACAGAAGGATTGCACCGTTCTAACCAAAGAATACAGAGTGGATAGATATTTCAGATAGATGCTCGACCATCACAGAAGGAACAATTGTACAACGCTGGAAGGACATCCAGTCCCTTCACAGCATGGCAGTGAAACCATCATCTGGAAATCGGTCAGATCAGGGAGGTTTGACTTATCATCAGATCTGAAACTGGTCAGTGGTGTGGAGCCTTCCATCAGAGCCAACCTTTCTGAAGGTTTGGCTGAGGGTGATCGGTCAGGGAGAGACTGGGAAGAAGTGTGAGTGGCTCCAAGTGTGGTGAGAGCTTCATTCATTCATCAAACATCAAAGTGTCCTACAATTCTTTTAATAACAATGCATTTGTGGTATACCTGTTAATGAAAGGACAACATCATGGAAGAGAAACGCTTCAAGTGTGAGGTTTGTGACAAAGCTTTTGTGAAATCTACTCATCTCCTGATACACCAGAGAATTCACACAGGGGAGAAACCATTCAGGTGTCAGGTATGTCAGGCGGCTTTCACCCAATCCTCCCACCTCCTGACCCACCAGAGGTTTCACACAGGAGAAAAACCATTCACATGTCAGGTTTGTAATAAATCATTCTCGCAGTCATCAGGTCTCCACACACACCAACGTGTTCACACAGGGGAGAAACCGTACATGTGCAAAGTGTGTGACAAATCATTCTCAGTGTCATCTGCTCTCCGCAGGCACCAGCAGATTCACACAGGGGAAAAGCCATTTGTGTGCAAGATTTGTGATAAATCATTCTCACGGTCAACAGGCCTCCGTGAACATCAACGCACTCACACAGGGGAGACACCGTACACTTGTGAGATGTGTGACAAATCATTTTCACGGTCAGGGAACCTCCGCACACACCAACGCAACCACACTCGGGAGAAGCTGTTCAAGTGCAAGGTTTGTGACATATCATTTTCAACATCGTTGAAACTCTGTGAACACCAATGTAGTCACAGGGGGGAAATCATTTAATTTCTGAGGTATGTGACAAATCATTCTCAGGTTCATGAAACTTTCATAAACATCAATGCATTCACACAAGATATACAAGCAAGGGAAGCAGATGTATGTCACCAACATGCTGTTGGGAGCTGTACTCTCTCTGAAGGAAGTTGATGCTGCGAGAGTATGGAACCTTCCAAATTTATCCAGCAACTGTATGAAATGCTCTGAGATCATCAGCTCAGCAGAGACATTGAGTCTGACATACAAACATTTTCCTCAGATTATGGAAACTACACAATGAAATGCAACTCTTCAAATGTTACCGGAAGTTGTGATGAAAAGATGGCCTGAAACCATCAGAGACACCCCTGTGACTGAGTATTGGACAGGGATGAAGTGATCACCCAAGGTGGTATTTTATACAAAGGAAGCAGGGTCATTATTCCAAAGAGATGCTGAAGCAAATCCCATACAAACCACTAAGGAATTAAGTCAAGTCTGAGGAAAGAAAGAGTAGTCATCTACTGACCAAACGTGAGCAATGAGATGAAGGACCACATCAGCCAATGCAGCGCTTGTAATGAACATCAAACTAAACAATTTAAAGAGCTGCTCATGACTCGTGACATTCCCAGACAGCCCATGGATGAAGCACGGAGTACAGCTCTTCATTGACAGTGGAACTGATTTTCTTGTCACAGTTGGTGATTATTCAGGCAGCAGGGAGTTAGAGCAGCTGATGTTGGCGACAGTGAGATTGTAGAATATCTGAAAGCACATGACATTCCTGACATTGTGATGAGTGACAATGACCTCAGTTCATGAGTGAAGAATTCAGACACTTCATGAATGATTGGAAAATCCAGGACCACACATCATCTCCACACAACCCCAGTCAAATGGAAAGGCTGAGACCAAGGTGAAAATTGCCAAAGGATTGTCAAAAAAATCCTCTTGATTCAGCACAGATGTGTACAGTGCAATCTGAGGGGAGGAAACACACTGCCTGAAGGCAGGGAAAGTTGTTTAGTCTGGCGACAAATGTCACAATGCACCCACAATACTCAATAACTAAAAATCCATTGAGATCAGAGTATTGACAGTGGAGACAGTGGCATAATGGTTCTGTCACTCATAATCGAGAACATATTCTGGTGACAAGGGTTTGATTCTCATGGTAGATGATGAAATCTGAATTCAGTAAATATCTAGAATAAAGAAAAACTAGTCTAAATGATAATCATGCAACAATTGTCATGAACTTCACCCCCCACCGCGCCCTGCAGTTCATTGACACATTTGCCATCTTTACCTGGTCTGACCTATGTGTGACTCCAGATTTACAGAGCAATTGGTTGACTGTCAACTGCTCTCTCAGCAATAAATTATGGACTAGCCAGGAACACCAAATCCCAATTGATTTTAAACAGTGTAACATGATCAAAGTGGTAATTAGCTAAATTTCTTTTCAGCAGGACTGCCAAATAGTTGTTTGAATTGCATGTTGGGAGCTACTTGGAGTGCCAACATTCAATACACTCAACAAATGAGAGGTCACTTAGGTACTAGGGACCTGTGTTCTGAAACTGTCACCTCAATTGTACACACTGCACTTGAACAATCAGATGCACCATTGTACCTGAAGACATCTATTTCCACTTGGAGAAGCTCCTCCGTCACACAGTTAGCTGACGAGGCAGGTCTGATTTCATTGACTGAGGAACTGAATGACCATCAGTCACAAAGGTCAACCATTTACCAACAAATTGGCAACAACAACATTCTCCAGAGAGGCAACGTCACCTCAGGAACCAGCAGATGCCAAATGAACAGCCAACAATTCATTGGCATGCCTTAAGAAGACTCAGTGCTTTAAAGATTATCGGAGTAATATTGTGCAGAAACAGACAAAATTGAAATAGACTGAAGTTTTCTTTCTTGATCTGTAGTAATTTTCATGATAGAATATATATATGTGGATCATATTGTAAATACTGTATATAATTTATTTTTCTTTCCATAAAATTGACATGTTTTGGTTATTCCCTTTGTATACTGTGGTTTGTCATGTTTATCTAACCTCTGATGTACCGTGCATTAAAGATTTTGGGCAGTATCCATTTTCCACACCACATGGAACAGTATCATGCTTCAAGGGACTTGCCCTTTTTTCTAGTTCTGTGAGCTCTCTCCACTTCAGACCGGGTGATTCCCCTTGCATAGTCATAGAGATATACAACACAGAAAATGTCACCTCAATTGTACACACTGCACTTGAACAATCAGATGCCATTGTACCTGAAGACATCTACCTCCAACTGCTCCTCCGCACAGTTAGCTGATGAGGCAGATCTGATTTCACTGGCTGAGGAACTGAATGACCATCAGTCACAAAAGTCAACCATTCGCACCGACCAGATATCTTAAATTAATCTAGTTCCATTTGCCAGCATTTGGCCCACATCCCTCTAAACCCTTCCTATTCATATACCCATCCAGATACCTTTTAAATGTTGTAATTGTACCAACCCCCACCACTTCCTCTGGCAGCTCATTCAATATACATACCATCTCTGCATGAAATAGTTGTTCCTCAGGTCCCTTTTAAATCTTGCCCTCTCACCTTGAACTTCTAGTTTTGGACATCCCTACCCTGGGGAAAAAGACCTTGACTATTCACCCTATCCATGCCTCTATGATTTATAAGGTCACCCCGAGCCACTGACATTCCAGGGAAAATAGCCCCAGCCTATTCAGCCTTGCCTATAGCTCAAACCCTCCAACCCTGGCAATATTCTTGTAAATCTTTTCTGAACTCTTTCAAGTTTAACAACGTTGTCATTGGGAATGTACACAAGGTCAGAATTAGAAGACAGCAGACATCATGTCGGGTAGAGGTTGGAGGAGGTTAGAGATGGAAAGAGTTGTAGGAATTGGAGGAGCTTAGAAAGATAGAATTTTGAAATCAAGACACTACTTGACCAGACATCAGTCAGTGACCACATGGGTGATACATGATATGGGACTTGCTGCAAATCAAGACACGCAGCAGAGTTTTGGATGCTGTCAAGTTGACAGAGTTTAGAATGTGGGAGAACAGCTGCAAGCAAGTGGAATAGTTGAGTTGAGAACAAAAAAAATGTGAATGAGGATTTCAAAAGCAGATGAGCTGAGATGAAGTGAATTTGGGCTAAACATTTATAGCGGGGGAAACTGGCTGTCAGTGATAAGGATAGTTTCTCCACAAATAACTGAGCAGGTTGGTGAGGGGTGCAGAAGGTGAGGACAAGCGACGTGAAGTAAAGCCTCCTTAACCAAAAGTACACTCTCTTGGCTTGCTTTCTCAATAGCACATACTATATATAGACTCAATGACTGATGGAATACAATTGAAGGAATTCCAGCACAGGATGCCGGGCTTTATTTCTGTTGTAGTTTTTTCACTGTATGAAAGACATGCCAGATTAAATTCTAAAAGCAGACTGCCATTTACAGACCTGTCAAAGTCCAGAAATCTCGGCAGCAGACGGAAGGACCAAAGGTTTTCCCTTAGAATTTAATGTGCTCCATGTCCCGTTCAGACCAGGTGATTCTTGTGCTTTAGGAATGCTGTCTAATCTTGACCAAGTGTTTCCGAGCTTTGGGATTTTAGTCCAGTGTTGTGAGTAAATGCAACGAAAAGGATAAATAAAAAAGCAAAGTGCTGGAAATCTGAAATGAAAATGGAATAGATGCTGCAAAAGCTGAATTAACAAAGCACTGAGTAAACAGCTCTCTCAGCTGGATCTTCTCACACA
>NW_025978618.1:0-6443 GCF_021869965.1 Rhincodon typus | reverse complement strand
TAGTGCCCTGCACTTAAAGAATGGCAACTTTGATGGTATGAGGCAAACATTAGTTATGGTAATCTGGCCAAGGATACTTAAGGGGTTGACGGTGAATACGCAATGCCAGACATTTAAATAACACATGATGAGCAATTGTTCAACATCCCTGTTTGGTGTAAGGGTGAAACAGGGAAGGTGGCTCAACTATGGCTAACAAGGGAAATCAGAGATAAAGTTCAAATCAAAGAGGAGGCATATAAATATAGCCAGAAAAAGTAGCAAACCTAAGGACTGGGAACCATTTATAATTCAACAGAGGAGGAGGTTTTAAATCGGAAGGGGAAAGTAGAAAGTAAGCTGGTGGAAAACATAAAAATAAGACTGCAAAAGTTTCTATAGGTATGTGAAGAGAAAAAGACTGATGAAGACAAATGTAGGCCCCTTGCAGTTACAATCAGGTGAATTCATAATGAACAACAAAGAGATGGCAGACTCGTTGAAGGAATACTTTGGATCTGTCTTCACTAAGGAGGACCAAAATAATCTTCAAGAAATGCCAGGGGACAGAGGGTCAAGCATGAAGGAGGAACTGAAGGAAATCCTTTTTAGTCAGGAAGTGATACTGGGGAAATTGGTGGGATTAAAACCCAATAAGTTCCAAGGGCCTGATGCTTGGCATCCAGGATACTTAAGGAAGTGCCCTAGAAATAACGGATTTATTGGTGATCACTTTTCAGCATTCTGTAGACTCTAGAAGAGTTCCAATGAACTGGAGGGTATCTAATGTAACCCCACTGCTTTAAAAAGGAGAGAGAGAGAGTGAAAATGGGGAATTATAGGTCGGTTAGTCTGATATCGGTGGTGGCGTCAATTATTAAGGATGTAATAACTGAGCATTAAGAAAGCAGTGACAGAATTGGCCCTAATCAGCACGGATTCACTAAAGGGAAATCACTTTTGGCAAGCTTTCTGGAATTGTTCGATGATGTGACCAGTAGTGTGGACAAGACTGAATCAGTCGATGTTGTGTATCTAAATTTTCAAAAGACTTTTGACAAGGTTACATGCAAGAGATCAGTAAGGAAAATTAAAGTTCATGGAGTCGGAGGTAATGTATTAACATCAATAGAGAACTGGTTGGCCGGCAAGAAGCAGAGATTTGGAATAAATGGGTCCTTTTCAGAGTGACAGGCAGTGACGAGTGGGGTGCCACTGGGTTCGGTGCTGGGACCCCTGCTGTTCGCAATGTATATTAATGAATTAGACAAAGGAATTGAATTCTGTATCTCCAAATTTGCAGATGACAGTAAGCTACATGTTGGTGTCTACAGTGAGGAGGATGTTAAGAGGCTGCAGGGTGACTTGGTCAGAATTGCTGAGGGGGCAAATACTTGGCAAATGCAATATAATGTGGATAAATGTGAGGTTATCCACTTTAGTTGTAAAAACAGGGAGGCAGGTTATTTTCTGAATGGTGGCAGTTTAGGAAAAGGTGAGGTGCAACGAGATCTGGGTGTCATGATGGAACAGTTGCTGAAGGTTGGCATGCAGATGCAGCAGGCAGTGAGGGAAGCTGATGGCATGTTGGCCGTCATAGCGACAGGATTTGAGTAACTGAGTAAGGATATCTTACTGCAGATATACAGGGTCTTGTTGAGGCCAAATCTTGAGTAGTGCGTACAGTTCTGGTCTCCCAATCGGAGGAAGGACATTCTCGTTATTGAGGGAGCCCAGCGAAGGTTCACCAGACTGATTCCCGGGATGTCACGACTGACATATGAGGAAAGACTGGATCGACTGGGCTTGTACTCACTGGAATTTAGAAGAAATGAGGGGGTAGGGATCTCATAGAAACATATAAAATCATGCTGCGACTGGACAGGCTAAATGTTGGGGAAGTCCAGAACTAGGGGTAACAGTCTAAGAATAATTGGTAAGACCTTCAGGACTAAGATGATGCAGAATTTCTTCACTCAGAGAGTTTGAATCTGTGAAGTTCTCTCCCACAGGAAGCTGCTGTGGCCAGCTCATTTGATATATTAAAGAGGGAGCTGGACATGCCCTGTGCAGCTGAAGGGGCTGAAGGGTACGGAGAGAGGACGGGAATTGGATCTTGAGATTGCATGATCAGCCTTGATCATCTTGAATGATGGTGCATGTTCGAAGGGCTGAATGGTCTACTCCTGCACCTATTTTCTATGTTTCAACATTTCTACAAAGTCGTAGAGTTCTACAGCACAGAAGATAGTCCTTCAGTTCATTGCATCTGTGCCAATCAGAAACAGCCACCTAACTATTCTGATCGGGTTTTCTATCATTTGGTGCACAATCGTGTTCCTTGGCATTGCAAGTGCACTTTAAATATTTCTTCAGTGTTATGAGGGTTTCTACGTCCCTCACCCTTACAGTGAGTGAAAAAAGGCTTTCCTCACATCTTCTTTAAACGTTCTGCAACCCACCACCTTAAATCTATGGTCCCTGGTCATTGATCCCTCAACCAAGAGAGGTTATCATTCACGCCTGTCCTATCTAAGCTCCTCATAATTTTATTTATCTCAATCATGTTCCCTCTCGATTTCCTCAACTCTGAGGTGAACAACCACAGTCTATCCAATCTCTCTTGGGGATAGGCCTGTATCCTGTGGAGTTTGGAAGAGTCAGAGGTGAGATAATTGAAACATATTAGATCCTGAGGGGACTTGACCAGGTGGATGTTGAAAGGATGTTTCCTCACCTGGGAGAATCTACGACAAGGGTCATTGTTTAAAAATAAGGGGGCACACATTTAAAACATTTTTCTCTGAGAGTTGTGACTCTTGAATTGCCTTCTTCAAAAGGCAATGGAATAAGAATGAATAAGTACTTTTAAGGCTAAAGTAGATAGATGCATGGTTACTGGTTGAATGTAAGTTTATTGGGGTAAGCAGAAATGTAGAGCTGAGATTAAAATTATATCAGCGGTGACTTCATTGAATGGTGTAGCAGGTGCGAAGGGCAGGGTGGCCCATTTTTGTGCCTTGTTCATACACTTCTATGCCTGCATATTTGTAGGTAAGCAGAGATTATCAAGTTGCATAGCGAATGCTGGAGAAACTTAACAGCGTCTGTGCGGACAAATACAGATTTAGCATTTTGAATCGGAACTTATGAAAAAGTTATGAAAAAGAGTCATACCGGACTTGAAACATCAATTTCCCTCCACGGAAGCTGCCAGATCTGCTGGGTTCCGCCAACGTTCTTGGTGTTTATTTCAAATTTCCAGCATCTGCCACATTTCGACTTTCATATATGACATTACACTCCTGACTTGCGTGTCACAGATTAATGGACTGGTGTTAGGGAGACAGCAGGTGAGTAACTTGATAAAAACTTCTAAACTTTTGACTGGTTCTTATAGCAAAAGTGTTTCTCATTTAGTTCATCTCTGATGAATGGTGATGCATAGGATATTGTACTGGAGAGTTCAACGATGGTACTGCCATTGGACCTGATGGCGAGATTGCTGGATTTTATTTTGATTCAAGACAGCCTTTACTATGCACTTGTGCGGCAGAAATGTTACATTCTGTTATTAACTTAGTTGTTCTAATCTTGGTGCATGTGGACATGGTACTTTGAGTGTTTCACAAGTTGGAACATTCATGAGGAAGTCAGGCAGTGGTATCCTGGTATTGAAATGAATGACCTGAAGTTAACTGGAAAGATTGGAGAAGCTAGGCTTTTCCCTGCTAAAACAGAGAGGGTTGAAGAATTTGATAGAGGGCCTGAGCATTGTAAAGAAACTTTATACAGTCATTTGTATGCATTCCTAGATACATAGCATTTAAAAATCTTATTAGTTTCTTAAAACTTAACTTACATTTATTCTGATTTATAACTTATTTACTTACCTTCCTCACAGTTAACATAGTGACAATCATCATCCTGTTTAATGAGAAATGTGGTCTATCCAAATGTATGACTCATTACTTGATGGCAATGGCAATGGCAGATCTGTTGATCATCATCTTGGGCCTGATTTTGAGCCACATTCTGATTGATTACGAGGAAAAGTTTTATTTTCTGAATTCCATTCCTATCTGTAATATCCACGCTGTGCTACTTTATACAGCAACTGACCGTTCTGTCTGGTTCATTGTTGCTTTTACTTTTGATCGATTTGTTGCCATTTGTTGCCAGAAGATGAAAAGTACATATTGCACAGACAAAACGGCGACTGTGGTTCTGGGAATAGTGACTCTGCTGAGCAGTTTAAAGGACATCACCTGGTATTTTATGTTCACGGGTGGATATCGGCTGAAGAACATACCTTGGTTTTGTAAATACACAAACCATATTTATTATTCTCCAGCGTGATTGACAGTCGAATTCCTCCACAACATTCTAACCCCATGCATCCCGTTAGGTTTAATTCTGTTATTCAATCTTTTCACCATCAGAAACGTTCTAGTGACCAGCAGAGTCCGCAGGAGACTCCGAGCTCAAAGCAGTAAGGAGAAATCCAGAGACACAGAGATGGAGAGTCAAAGAAAATCTGTAATTTTACTGTTCATTATCTCATCCAATTTCATCCTCTTGTGGTCAATGTTAACGGTTAATTCTCTTTGGATCCGGATGTGGCAGCTGGGACATCGGTCCGTAATTCTAAATAAGTTTGCAATGGAATTGGGTTTCATGATGCAACTCCTGAGCTGTTGCACAAATACTGCAATTTATTATGTGACTCAGACTAAGTTCAGAGAGCAGCTGAAAAATATGCTGAAGTATCCATTTACTCAAATGTGTCAACTAATAAAACAACTTTATTAATCAATGATACTAGCATGTTCATAGTTAACTCGCCTACACATCTATACACCACGCTTCCTGTAAGGACTCTGTCCCATTCTCCCAGCTTCTCCTTCACTGTCACATGTCTTCTGGCAATGCTCCCTTCTACAAAGGGGCCTCACAAACGACAGAGAGAGAAGCAGATAGAGAGAGAGAGAAAGTGAGAGGAAGGAAAGAGAGAGTGAGAGGGAAAGAGCGGGAGAGGGAAAAAGACCAAGAAAGCATAAGAGAGTGGGTTTTTACACAAAAAAGGCAGAAACATGAGGTAAGAGAGAAAAAGACAAAAAGAGATGCTGCTAAGATATATATACACACATACATGGTGTGAGAGAGAGAAAGATAAAGAGGGATAGAGAAGGTGAAAGAGACAGAGAGAAATAAAAAAGAGGGATTGCGAAGGTGCGGGGAGAGATAGAGAGAGAGAAAGGCAAAAGTCATTAAGAGGCAAACAGCAGTTAGGAAAATACATGGAGATACTGAGATTGTGATAGTCACAATTCCAGGGAGTCCAGCTCTCCCTCATCACATCAAATGTGTGACCGTGGGCAACTCACATGAGCCTCAGCTATGCCTGTCGCCTTAGTGCAGTCTGTAGCACACTGTCTCACATGTCCCTCTCTCCAAATGGGGTCGGCTTACATTGGCATATCTGGTCCACAGAGGGGCCGAGCTTGAAAAATCAGAAGTGGGATTGAGATGCAGACACTGCTCACACTCTTACACACAGACACACACACAGACACACACACACACACACACAGGAACACACAGACACACACACAGAGGCAAACACAGGAACACACACACACATACACATACACAGACACAGAAACACACACGCATAGACACAGAAACACACACAGACACACACAGACACACACACACAGATACATGCACACAGACACACACACATACACACACACAGACGCACGCACAGCTGCACACACAGACACACACACACACACAGACACGCACACAGATACACATACAAACACACACACAGACACACACACACAGACACGCACAGACACACAGACACACACACAGAAATACACACACAAACACACACACATGCACAGACACACACACACTCACACACACAGGCACAGACATACAGACACTGACACACACAGATACACTCACAGACACACACCTACACACACAGACACATACATACGCAGACATGCACACAGACACAGAGACACACACACACACAAATATATACACAGAGACACACACAGGCACACACACACATAGCCGTACGCAGACGCACACACACACAGACACACACACCCCTAGTATTAGACATTTCAGCTCTCTGAAAAAAATTCTAACTGTCAACCCTATCTATGTCCATACACTCTCATCCAGTCAGAATCCCGGTAAACCTCTTCTGCACTCTCTCCAAAGCTTGCACATCCTTCCTGTAATGGGGTGACCAGAATTGAATGCAATACTCAAGTGCGGACTAACCAAAGTCTTACAAAACTGCAACATGACATTCTGATTCTTGTACTTAATTCCCCAAACAATAAAGGCAAGCATGCCAAGCACCTTCTTTACCACCCTATCTACTTGCGTGGCCAATTTCACGGAGCTAAAGACTTGAACCCCAAGATCCCTCTGTACAT
>NW_025978617.1:0-6443 GCF_021869965.1 Rhincodon typus | reverse complement strand
CTCCTACCGACTAACCTCATCCCGCCCCCTTGACCTGTCCGGCCTCCTTGGACTGACCTATCTCCTCCCTAACTCCCCACTTACACTCACCTTTACTGGCTCCATCCCTGCCTCTTTGACCTGTCTGTCTCCTTTCCACCTATCTTCTCCTCTATCCATCTTCTATCCACCTCCTCCTCTCTCCCGATTTTTTTCAGAACCCCCTTCCCCTCCCCCATTTCTGAAGAAGGGTCTAGGCCCGAAACGTCAGCTTTCCTGCTCCTCTGATGCTGCTTGGCCTGCTGTGTTCGTCCAGCTCTACACCTTGTTATCTCTTATCCTAGAATACTGCTTGCTTTATTAATCGCTCTCTCTCCCTGTCCTGCCACCATTTTTTAATGACTTCTATTCAAAAACGTGCAGGTATCTGTGCTCCGACACACACCCTATTAATGTGCATTCTCTCTCCAACGTTCATCATACCAAAATGTATTCCTTCTCACTCTCTGTATTGGACTTCATTTGCCACCTATCTGCCCATCCTACCAGCTTGACAATTTCCTTGTGATGTTCAACAACATCCTTCTGACAGTTCACTTGCTGCAAATTCTCTGAAGGTGATATTTAGACTATGGACAGTTTAATTCTGACTCTGGCTTGCTGGATTAGAAAGCATGCAAGATCAATAACCTTGCTTCGCACAAGCTGTTTGAAATCATGAAGGGTTTAGACAGGGTCAATAAAGGATGTTTTCCAATGGCTGCAGGGTCAGAAACTAGACGACACCAACTGTTTGGGGTTAGATGAGGAAATTTTTCAAATAGTCATTAAGATTTGCACAGCATTGCCTAAAAGGTTGATACAAACTGATCTCAGTAGTAGTTTTTAAAACTGAGTGCTAGAAATACTTGAGAAAAAATAATTGCAGGAATATAGAGAAAGAAATGGGGGAATGGGCCAACGTGAACTGATTTTTGCAAGAGCCAATATGACTTGAAGTAAATGTTTTCTTTCTGTGCCATACTGTTTTATCATTCTGGGGAATTAAAAAAAAACAAAATGAAAAGTTTGCCAACTTTAATTAGTTGCCAATTGCTGAAAATACAGTGGTAATTGCAGGCAGCTTTTGGAGCAGACTGTTCTGTTTGGAATCTGTTTCGAGATGAACCCTGTAGAAACCTACAATACATTTCAGGTGCTGGGGTTGTAGACAAGCTCGCTGAGCCAGTGGGTTTGGTTGCAAATGTTTCGTACCCTGCTAAGTAACATTGTCAGTGTGCCTGTGTTCTGTTCTGCTTGATATTTATGTGCTTTGGTTTGTTGGGATGGTTGGCATTACTTCTGGTTTTGCTTCTCAGTAGTTTCTACAAAGGGTCTAATTCAGTGTGTTTGTTGATGGAGCTCCGGTTGGAATACCAGGCCTCCAGGAATTCCCTGGCGTGTCTTTGTTTGGCTTGTGCGATTATGGATGTGTTGTCCCATTCAAATTCGTGTCCCTCTTTGTCCATGTTTAGTGAGACAAGTGAGAATTGGTTGTGTCTCTTGGTGTATATGGTGTTTATTCTTCCTCCAAAAATCACCCTATAACACTAATTAACACAGGGTGAAACATTATGCAAAAGAAATAACCAGAAAATGAAGATTTGATTTCATTGCCAGGAGGCTGTTACCTGATTCAGTGCAAAACATGTGCCACCAAGTGAAATTGCTAGGGCCAGCGGCTCGGCCTAGTAATGCCACCAGGATTGGTGGCCAGTGTTGGGATTGCAGCTGGTCCCATCAACGATCGGCACTGTAGCTGGATCAGGTGACCACATTGCAAAGTATTAGAAACAGGAGCTGGTCGTCCAGCCCCTTAAGCATGCTCCTCCGTGCAATAGGGGTCATACTGATCTGATACTCCTCACGTTCACTTTGCTGCCCTTTCCCCATAAGTCTTGATTGCCCTAGTGATCAAGAATCAATCTCAAGCCTGAAATATACACACGGACTCTGCCCCCCCACAGTTCTGTGGCAAGCAATTCCGAAGACACTCAACCCTCTGAGAGATGAAACTCCTCCTCATCTTAGTATTAAATTGGTACCCCTTTATTCTGAGACAATATCCCTCTGGTCCTGGACTGTCCCATGAGGGTAAACATCCTCTCAGCATTTACCTGTTAAGAGTCAAGCCCTAATAAAAATCTGATATTTCAATGAGCATTGGGAACAATTCTAAGCAGTGTCGCAAGCCCCAGTCAAGGGATTTAGAAGTGGGATTGGCAAGTCCAGATGCAGAAACATAGTGTCATGGGAGAGGGAATGGTGTTCCATTGTCAGTGAGTGCCTAATCAGGGATACATACTCATTCCAAGTTCCCAGCCAAATTGCAAAGGTTAACCTGGAGGTTACATCGAGTTAACCAGCATGGCTGCTGGTTAAATGAAAGCAGTGGTGGAAAGGGGACCTGAAGTGGCCATTAAGGGTGTCAATTGGCCCAAGGAAAGGCTGGCCAATATCTCTTCCAATGCTGGTTAAAGTATCAGCAGAGGCAGGTAGGTCAAGGCATCCCGTCCACACAAATTCCACTTGATTGATTCAGGGTTTTGGTCTAAGAAGGGAAGGTAGGAGGAATATTTTCACGCAAATGGTACGTAGGAATTTGCAGGACAAGTTACCAGGAATAGTGACATGAGGAACCGTTGCCCTATAAATGAATTCACAGAGCAACACCACATGCCTACACAAGGAAGGTGCCGTCTTCCACATCAGCTTCCACATACAAGCCAGTGACCACCAGTTTAAGCTCACCATGACCTTTCCTGGGACCTTCCTGTCTGTAATCTGTCATGCTACTAGTTCCAACATCCAGAAATGAATGTGCATTGATTCCCTCCATCTAATGACTGGGAAGACAACAAAAATTACCATTTGTTCTTGCCAGAAATTCTGGTCTCCAGCTATCGAGTTCATCCATCTTCTTTCAGTCTGCCTGAAACTCTGCTGCCAATATACTACCCTATTTTAAATCTGGTTCCATCCTTGACTCCTGTGCTCAATGGATTGCACTGGGCCCCTGGTTCTGCTGACAGCCCAATTTTGAAGTGCTCACATTTGTTTTCAAACGCTTCTTATGGCCTTTACCCTACCCATGTCACCTCCTTCCAGCCCTACCTGGCTACAATGTCTCTGGATTCACATGTTTCTGACTTTAATCATTTCATCACTAGAGATCATTGCTTGAGCTGCCTAAGCACAAATATGCCTTCATCAGTTTATTGGTCTCTGCAGTTTGCTCTCTTTTTTCAGGGCAAGAGAAATCTGTGTCTATCCAAAGCAACTTCTTTGCCAACATATGGATCAGTGTCCCTGTTTTATCTGCTGGGAACCTTTGGTACAAGAGCCATGTCAATACATGTTGTCGCTGTAGTTGAGAGGGAGGGTGAGTGGCTATGTCTAACAGTCAAGTGCCAGAACCTGCTGAATCTAATCTGCTGTTTCTGTTAAGATTTGTTGTTTTTCAGAATCTACACAAACTCCTGCAATGGATACGAAACTGGCTTGAGCTATATGACGAAATCAAAACTTGGGAAAAGTTCATCCAATTTAGACAAGATCAGCTTCTTTGCAAAAGATACAATTTGTACGTACAGAACAACTTAACCATGGGCTATTTCGAAAGACAACCTCAGGCAACAGTTTTTATTGGAAGTATTTATATTGTGTGGTAATGAAACATAAGTGACAGTGGCTGAGGATCATGCCTAGAGGGCAGACCTATCCACCAGAACTGTTTTCATAACCCAGCAACTGTATATGAAAGTAAATACAGATGACATACGCAGTCTTTCTGCAGGTATTGCTTGAATGTAAATGATCAGGGGTGCTCATTAGTTGGTGGAAAGGATACCAAGGTACAGTGAACATGAGACTGTCGAGGAGCTGCATCTCAAGTTTCTAATTTTAGTTTTATTGCTTCACAGCAAGGCAACTACTACTAACTTGGTTCATGGAGAAGCAATCAGCCCAGTAACTGTTACTCGTGTTCTGCTGAGTCAATGCAAGTATTGGAAAATTGATTTTCTAAAAATTTAGACATTTTGAATTTCACTAACAACGTGACGTCAATTGTTATTGTTATCGTGATCTTGCCACTTATTCATCTCTGTGATGTATTCTCCCGCCCAAAAATGAAGAATTTAATTCTGGCAATTTGAGCATCCCTAATAGTCGTCACTCCACTGCTCCACTGTGACTGTAGCTGCCAAAGCCCAAAGCATTGGAATTCCTTCCCCTTAGCTCTTTGCACCTCTACCTTGCTCTCCCTCTTCAAGACGCTCCTTAAAACCTGCCTCTTTGACCAAGCTTTTAGTCATCTGCTCGAATTTCTTGTTCCGTGGCTCGTTGCCAAATTTTGTTTGTTTTGTTCCTGTGAAACAGCTTCTCTGCTGTTCTGCCATGCAATACAACCATGACTGATCTTCTACACCAACTCCACTTTTTTGACTGTTTAGCACCCACTGTTTTGTCAAGGAAATGGAACTGGACACTGGAGAAAACAAAGCCATGTGTAGGGACCTGATTGAAATGTTCCAAGCGCTCTTGGGTCTCAACTGTTTGGCAGTTTGAGCAGAAATGTCATGAGAGTTTGCAAATCCTTCAGTGGTTTTTTTACCCTCCCTATTTCTGCAAACTCTTCAAGCCTTAAAACTCTTCGATTTTTCACTCTTCCAATGTTGGCTTTCAGCACATCCATGCTGTTTAAATGTTACAGCAATAACAACTGTGCACTCAGCTGTCCAGGCCCGAGACTCTCATATTCTCTCGCTAAATTGCGATACTTCCAGCTCTTCCTTGAAAACTTTGCTCCAGTCTACTTGGTGTTCAGATTTTGTTTGATAATCCTCCAATGATGCACCAATTGGAAATTTTACGTACAGTTTCTCAGTTCAAATGTTGGCAGTCCCTCGTGACAAGGATGAGCCATCTTTGGGGATGGCAGAGAGAAAGTGTGATCCAACTGTTGACTTTGCAGTTGATTTACCAGCCCAGTATTAGCCTTGCAGGCTCTCTCATAGAGAGGACATTGATTTTTGACTGGGAGAGGTGCTGACAGAACATTGGTTTGAGCAGCTGCACTCTTTTCTCTATCTGGCTGTATCTCTGTCACAGCTCTTGTTTGAAAGCTCTTGGCACCATTTCCTTGACAATATTTTTGATGACGGATCACCAATTTGATTGAGATTGGGCACCTTTTCTTTATTCATTGGCAGGATGAGGGCATCGCTGATTAGGCAGCATTTATTGCCCATCCCTAATTGCCCAGAGGGCAGTTCAGAGTCAACCACATTGCTGTGGGTCTGGAGTCACATGTAGGCCAGACCATGTAAGGATGACAGTTTCCTTCCCTAAAGGACATGATTGAACCAGATGGGTTTTTTCCGATAATCAACAATGGATTCACGGTCATCATTAGATTCTTAATTCCAGATATTTATTGAATTCAAATTCTACCATCTGCCATGGCAGGATTCGAACCCTAAGTCCCCTGAACATTATCTGGGTCTCTGGATTAACAGTCCAGCGATAATACTGCTAGGCCATTGCCTCCCCCTACCTGCTTCCCATGTATTGATGTTAACAGAGCAGACTTCTGTGGAAGCTATGAGATTAGGTTTAAACCATTTCCTTTGTCTTCTATGTGAATGGCCTCCCTGGATATAACTCTTAGTGAAGGACCTATTAGGCTGTCTTTAGGTGGCAGTCTGATCACATTGCCCAGGAATCTTTAGCTGATGTGTACTTATCGTGGCCTCAGTACTTGGCATGTCTGCATTTTGTAGGACTCTCATCTTCCCACTTGATTCACAAGATCCCTCTCAGATGAGAGACAGGATATTATTTTAAATATGCTTTGTCATTTATAATCATCCAACCTTCGGGAACTTGAGCATAAGTGCTGCCTGATTGACTTTGCTCCTCAAATTGGAACGCACTGGATTCGGTGTGTACCTTTTACCTCAGTGTGACTGATTTGGAATTACTGGATTATTTCCATTAGTGGCGCAGTAGATTTTCTTGAGGACTTAATACTTCGTCCTTGTAACAGCACGACACCAGGTTATAGTCCAACAGGCTTATTTGAAATCTCAAGCTTTTGGAGTGCTGCCCCTTCATCAGGTGAAGACTTCACATGACGAAGGGGCAGTGTTCTGAAAGTTTGAGATTTCAAATAAACCTGTTGGACTATAACCTGGTGTCATGTGACTTAAGACCTTGTCCACCCCAGTCCAACAATGGCATCTCTACACCTTATAACAACAGTTTGCAACTGAAGTTAGCAGGTATAGTCATGGAGAAGTGTCTCTTAAAAACAGAACTAATCAAAAGGTAGGGCAAAGATAATGTGATGGGATCAAAAACAAAGTTGCTGGAAAAGCTCAGCAGGTCTGGCAGCATCTGTGGAGGAGAAAACAGAGTTAACC
>NW_025978616.1:0-6443 GCF_021869965.1 Rhincodon typus | reverse complement strand
AGGGGGATAGTCTCTCAGAGGAAAAGAGAAGTGGCAGCTAGATCTTGAACATCAAGAATGAATATGTTAAGCGGAATTTGTCAAGATTCAAAACATAAGAACATAGAAACATAAGAAGCAGGAGCAGGAGTAGGCCATCTGGCCCCTTGAGTCTGCTCCACCATTCAATAAGATCATGGCTGATCATTTTGTGGCCTTAGCTCTACTTACCAACCCTCTCACCATTAACTCTTAATTCCTTTACTGTAAAAAAAAATCTATCTTAGCTTTAAAAAACTTTCAATGAGGAAGCCTCAATTACTTCACTGTGCAGGCAATTCCACAGATCACAACCCTTTGGATGAAGAAGTTTCTCCTCAACTCAGTTCTAAATCTGGTCCCCCTAATTTTGAGGCTATACCCTCTTGTTCTATTATGAGTAATTGTTAATCAGGACTCTCCTGTCAGGGGCGCAGAAAGGAGATTCTGTGGCCATGAGTGTGAATTCAGGGTTGTACGTTGCCTCCCTGGTGCCAGGGTCAAGGATGTCTCAAAATGGGTTGCAGCATATTGTCAAAGGAGAGTGAGAGAAACCGGAAATTGTTGTCAACATTGGTAAGGATGATATAATTAGGGAAAGAGTTGAGGCTTTGTAGAATATAAGAAGTTAGGTAGAAAGTTAAAGAGCAGAACCTCAAAGATAGTAATCCCTGGATTACTCCCAGTGTCATGTGCTAGTGAGAATAGAAAAAGAAGATAGGGAAGATAAATCAATGGCTGAGGAGATGGTGCAGTGGGCATGGATTCAGATTTTTGGATCATTGGGATCTCTTCTGGGGCAGAAAAGACCTGTTCAAAAGGGACGGATTTCACCTGAATTGGAAGGGGACCAATATCTTGGTGGGGAGATTTGCTAGTATTATTCAGCGGCCTTTAAACTTGGAGGGAGAAGTGGGTAGGGGAATCCTAAGTAACAGTGAGAATAGAAAGACAGATGATGGTTCTGAATTTAACAGAGTAACCTAATTAGAAAAGGCAGGCAAGAGCAAGCCAGAGAATGAGGTAACTGAAGAAGTAAACTGCATTTATTTCAATGCAGGGATCTTACAGCTAAGGCAGATGAACTCAGGGCAGGTATGGAGGACTATAGGGCTGGGACATTATAGCTATTACAGACACATGGCTGAGGGAGGAACGGTACTGGCAGCTGAATGTTCTAAGGGTTAGATGCTATAGGAGGGACAGAAGGGGAGGCAAGAGAGGAGAGGGAGTGGCATTTTTGATTAAGGAAAACATTACTGCTATACTTAGAGGGGATATTTCTGAGGGATTGTCCAATGAAGCTATATGGGTGGAGCTCAGAAATAAGGAGGGAGGATCCCCTTAATAGATTGTACTATAGGACCCCAACAGTCAGAGGAAAATTGAGGAACAAATACATAGAGAAATCTCAGATATATGTAAGAATAATAGAGTTGTAATAGTAGGGGATTTCAACTTTCCAAACATAGACTGGGACTGCCATTGTGTTAAGGGCTTGGAATGGTGAGGGATTTGTTAAATGTGTTCAAGAAAAAAAAAATCTTTATCAATATGTAGATGTACCTCCCAGAGAAGGAGCAAAACTTGACCTTCTCTTGGGAAATAAGGCAGGGCAAGCGACTGAAGGGTTAGTGGGGGAGCAGTTTGGGACCAGTGATCGTAAATTTGGGATTGTATTAGATCCAAAGAGGAGACGTATCAAATTGCAAGAAATAAACAGCAAGTCTAAGGTTTGGGAACATTTTAGAATTCAGCAAAAGAAGACAATGTTTGGAAGAGCGGGAAAATAGAGTATGAAAGTAAACCTAAAACTGGCTATAAAAAAAGAGTATAAATGTATGGAGAAAAGATTTAGTAAAGACAAATGTAAGTCCCTTAACAGTAATCTGCAACAACAGAATCATGCTCCAACACAATCTGTAACCTCATAGCCCGACATATCCCCAATTCCACAATTACCATCAAGCCACGGGATTAACCCCAGTTCAATGAAGAGTGCAGGAGGGCATACCAAGAGCCAAACAGCAAAGCAAATGACAGAGCTAAGTGATCCCATAATCTACAGATCAGATCTAAGCTCTGTGGTGCTGCCATATCCAATTGTAAATGGTGGTGGACAGTTAACTCACTGGAGAAGTGTCTCCACAAAATATCCCCATCTTCAATGATGGAAGAGCCCGATACATCAGTGCAAAAGATAAAGCTGAAGATTATGCAACAATCTTTAGCCAGAAATGCTGAGTGACGATCCATCTCAGCTGCCTCCAGAGCTCCCCCGCATAACAGATACTAGTCTTCAGCTGATTTAATTCACTCCTTGTGATATCAAGAAACAGTTAGTAGCACTGGATACTGCAAAGGCTATGGGCTTTGACAACATTCCAGCAGTAGCGCTGCAGACATGTATTCCAAAACTTGCTGCACCCCCAGTCGAGCTGTTCCATTACAGCTACAACTCTGACATCTACGTAATAATGTGAAAGATTGACCAGGTATGTTGTCTACACAAAAAGCAGGACAAATCTAACCCAGCCAATTGCTGCTCTATCAGTCGCCTCTCGATTATCAGGAAAGTGATGGAAGGTGTCACTAACAGCGCTATCAAGCAGCACCTGCTCAGCAATAACCTGCTCAATGATGCCCAGTTTGGGTTCCACCAGGGCCACTCAGCTCCTGATCTCATTACAGCCTTGGCTCTGGAGGCTTCAAGGTGATTTAAACAAGTTGAACAAGTGGGTGAACACATGGCTGATGCAGTACAATGTGGCTAAATGTAAAGTTGTACATTTTGGTGTGAATATCAAGGATTATGGAAAGAAAGCAGGGATACGACAGTGAAATAAATGATCATCCATGATCATATTTATGGTAGAGCCATCTCTGAAGGAGAGTGCGGAGGAGATTGTAGAAGCATTAATGGTGATCTTTCAAGAACACCGGAGTCAGGACTGGTTCCAGAGGACTGGAAAATTGCTAATGTAACAACCCTGTTTAAGAAGGAGGGGAAGGTAGAAGATGGGAAACTATTGGCTGGTTAGCCTGACCTCAATCTTAAGATTTTAGTTTGTTATTAAGTATCAGATTGTGAAGTACTTGGAAGTACATGATAAAATTGGGCTGAATCAGTATGGTTTCATCAAGGGGAAGTCACGCCTGACAAATCTGTTAGAATTCTTTGAGGAGGTAAAGAGCAAGTTAGACAAAGGAGAGCCATTGGATGTGATCTATTTGGATTTCCAGATGGCCTTTGACAGGAGGTTGCTTAATAAGATAAGAGTGCATGATGTTAGGGACAAGGTACTGGCATGGATAGAGAATTGGCTGACTGGAAGAAAGTGGGGATAAAGGGACTATTTTTCAGGGTGAATCTGGTGACTAGTGGAGCTCTGCAGGAATCAGTGTTGGGACCACAACTATTCACATTATACCTTAAATATCGAGCAAAGGAACTGAGAGTATTGTTGCTAAATTTGCGGATGACACAAAGATAGGTGGAGGGGCAGAGAGTGTTGAGGAAGCAGGGAGGCTGCAGAAGGACTTGAATGGGCTAGGAGATTAGGCAAAAATGTGGCAGATAGAATACAATGTGGGAAAATGTGAGGTTATGTACTTTGGTAGGAAGAATAGAGGCATACAGTGTTTTCTAAATGGGAGAAACTTCAGAAATCTGATGCACCAAGGGACTTGGGAGTCCTAGTTCAGGATTATCTTAAGGTTAACATGCACGTTCAGTTGGCAGTTAGGAAGGCAAATGCAATGTTAACAAAAACAAAGTTGCTGGAAAAGCTCAGCAGGTCTGGCAGCATCTGTGAAGGAATAAACAGAGTTAACGTTTTGGGTCCGGTGACTCCTCCTCAGTTCTAGCAACTTTGTTTTTGTTCCTGATTTACAGCATCCGCAATTCTTTCGTTTTTTAAATGCAATGTTAACATTCATTTCGAGAGGCTCAGAATACACAAGCAGGGATGTACTACTAACGTTGTACAAGGCTCTAGTAAACTACAATTGGAAGGTTGTGAGCAGTTTTAGTCCCTGTATCTAAGGAACAATCGGAGGGCGTCCAGATGAGATTTACAAGACTGATCCTAGGGATGAAGGGCTCGTCATATGAGGAAGGGTTGAGGAATCTGGGTCTGTACTGAATGGAGTTTAGAAGGATGGGGCAGGATTTAATTTGAATTTACCAAATACTGAGAGGCCTGGATAGAGTGGACATAGAGAAGATACTTCAACAAGTAGGAGAGACTAGCATCCAAGGGCACAACCTTAAAGTAAAGGCACAACACTTTAGAACTTAGATGAGGAGGAATTTCTTTAGCCAGAGAGTGATGAAATTATGGAATGCACTACCAGAGAAGGCTGTGGAGGCCAAGTCACTGAGCCTATTTAAGACAGAGATAGATAGGCTCTTGATTAGTAAGGGGATCAAGCATTATGGGGAGAAGTCAGGAGAATGGAGTTGAGGAACATATCAGGCATAATGGAATGGTAGAATGCACTCAGTGGGTTGAATGGCCTAATTCTGCTCTTATATATTATGGTCTTATGGATCGGCTCAAAGGGTTGAATGTGCTATTTCTGCTCCATTTTTCTATTATTGCTCCTTAGCTGAGACTGTACTCCCGTGTTTTAGATTCCCCAGGTGGGGAAACAACCTCTTAATGTCTACTCTGTTAAGCCCCTTCAGGATGTTTCCATAACATCACCTCCCATTCTCCTAAACTTGCTAGGCCATTTCACAGAGCAGTTACATGTCAAACACATCACTATGAGTCTGGAATGTGATGAAGGTTTATGGTATGTTATTATTTGAAGTCCTGGGCCCTAAAGTGGAGGAATGATGTGTAGCTTTCGGTTTGATTTTTATTTCTATTTTATGTATGTTAAGAAGGGCAAGAAGTGGATTGGCGTATCTGAAGATATGTTTTGTTTACATGCATTTAAACTCTTGAACAGTTCCATGCATCAGAATAAACAGTAGAAAGTAATAAAACTGTTGTTGCCTAGTGATAGGGACAAGAAACACAATTTTAGAACAGTCAGGCAGCGTGCAGTTCCATTCAGAGAAAAGAGGTGCTTTTTATTAACCGTCTCCAAGCAGTCTGTGTTAAAAATTCCTGAGTTTGACTTGATTGGATTTGATTTATTATTGTCACGTGTACCTAGGTACAGTGAAAAGTTTTGTTTTGTGTGCAGTACAGCATTTCATACCATACAAAGTGCAGTAGGGTAATAGAACACGGTAGAGCGCAAGACAAATGGGGAACTGCAAACGAAAGTACACCGAAAAGCCACACACACAGACCAGGTACTGAACCTCAACCATCCCAGCACACACAAACGAAGGTGCGTGCGAACACTATTTAAAAGGGCAACAACACACGGCAGCAACATGGAACTACGCCAAGAGGAAGAAGAATACCTCTTCCAGGTTTTCAAGGATAATGGATATCCAAAGAATTGGGTCAGAAGATGCCTACACAAACAGCATCAGAAAGAGACTACGCGCCCCGACACACTCATCAGACTACCCTATATCAGAAACACGTCAGAACTCACCACAAGACTCCTACGACCGCTGGGCATCAGAGTGGCACACAAGCCCACGTCAACCCTATGACAACTGCTCACCCAAACCAAGGAACCACTCCCCACCATGGACAGGACCAATGTCATCTACAAGATCCCCTGCAGGGACTGCGAGGAACACTACATCGGACAAACAGGAAGGAAACTAACAACAAGAGTACATGAACACCAACTGGCTACAAAAAGGCACGACCAATACTCACTCATTTCAATCCACATGGACAAAGAGAACCACCACTTCAACTGGGACAACACCAAGATCCTGGGACAGGCTAGGCAGAGACAGGCACGAGAATTCCTAGAAGCATGGCATTGCACGAAGCATGCTATTAATAAACACATTGAACTCGAGCCCATATACATTCCACTACGAAGGAAACCTGGAAGTGAGGCAATCCATCTCAACGGACACAGAGTTTAAAAACCAGGCAGGAAAACACACCGACGCTTCATCGGAGGCTGCACTGAGGATGTTACCCAGCATGGTAACGAAACGTCTGCGAAACAAGAAACCAGCTCGGCGAGCCAACCAACTTCAACAACCTCAACTAATTTTAAAACTTGAGAGGTCCATTCAGAAGTCTAATGGCAGTGGGGAAGAAGCTGTTCTTGAATCTGTTCATATGTGCATAGGTGTGGCATCTTATTGAATGGCATTTGGAAATCCAAGTACAGTTGGTTCTTCTATAACGCAATAGTTGCCTTCTTGTGTGACCTTGCGCGATAGATAATTGTTATAGGGAAATTGCTATCGAAAAATTGCTGTACCTGTAGAGCAGAAAGTTTGCGTTATCCAAGCAGCATCCACTATTCATCAGAGATAACAAGGTGTA
>NW_025978615.1:0-6444 GCF_021869965.1 Rhincodon typus | reverse complement strand
TCAGCTTTCCTGCTCCTCTGATGCTGCTTGGCCTGCTGTGTTCATCCAGCTCTGCACCTTGTTATCTCAGATTCTCCAGCATCTGCAGTTCCTACTATCACTGACTACTCTAATGTTTAATAGAATTCACAATATAGTGCTAACATTGATTGATCATTCATTTTCAGTGTAACTCAGGTTACTGAGCATTGCTGAGGAATGAAAAAGATGGATTAAGGTTTCAAATGTTTCCTATCATCCAGCCTTTAAAAAAAAATGCTTATATACATTCCTCAACAATAGGGTATGTTTCCATTTAAATTATTCTGAGAAACATAATCTTCATATTGATGAAATACAATTGGTGTGTAAAGTAAAATGAACTGTTTCAGCAAGTGCAAATATTGTCTTTTTAAACTAAACTATCATTTAGAATACTATTCTGAAAGTGAACTTCAGATTCTTTTGAAAAGGCAACTTAAACAAGGGGTATAAATCATTTATGATTTCTGCTCAGTACCAGCTTCTTTTCATTACAAACTGAAACATAAATCAGGAAAATCCATTTTGGTTATATTTAGTCAATACAGTGTTCAGTGGCTTTGCGACTTTGAAATATTTCTCAGCATTATCTACTGGACAGATTTTGAAAGTGTTTCCCTCAAAGGGAACATGGATTACAGAATTGGGTTGTTGAATTTCCAAATATAAACCTGAAAATATTCCAGAATGCTCACACAACACTTTGGTTTGCTCTGCTCCCAAATAATTCTCAGAGAGTTTGTTCTCATCTGAACACTGATAAATGGCTACAAGACAAACAACCAGTTCTGAGGAAGGGTCACTGGACCTGAAATGTTAGCTCTAATTTTTCTCCACTTTTGTTGGTCAGTGCATTGAGTACAGGAGTCCTGAGGTCATGTTGCAGCTGTACAGGATATTGGTTAGGCCACTCTTGGAATACTGTGTGCAATTCTAGTCTCCCTGCTATAAGAAGGATGTTGTGAAATTTGAAAGGGTTCAGAAAGATTTACAAGGATGTTACCAGGGTTGGAAGGTTTGAGCTATAGGGAGACACTGACTAGGCTGGGGCTACTTTCTCTGGAATATTGGAGGGGTGAGCTGAAAGTGGTTTATAAAATCATGAGGGGCTATGGATAAGGTAAACAGACAAGGTCTTTTCCCCCAAGGAGGTGGGGGGAATTCAAACTTATGAGGGCATAAGTTTAAGTGTTCAGAGAGAGATTTAAAAGGGACCTGAGAGGCAACTTTTTCACGCAGAGAGTAGTGCATGTAAGCAATGAGCTGCCAGAGGAAGTGTGGGAGGCTGATACAATTATAACATTCAAAAGACATCTGGATGGGTAAATGAATAGGAAGGTGAGAGAAGGATATGGGCCAAATGCTGGCAAATGGGACTAGATTAATTTAGGATATCTGGTCAGCATGGGCGAATTGGACTGAAGGGTCTGTTTCCATGCTTTACTGCTATATGACTCTATGCTGTCAGACCTGGCGATATGTCCCAGCAATTTCTGTTTTTGTTTGAAACAGTTTGCATATTTGACTTGTATCATACAAACAGAAGCAGCTGAATTTGAGCTGGTAGAATTTTAATAGCTTCTGTGGTTTGTCTCCACGAATGCCCGCCACAAGTTGCATGGTTCACAGTCTAAGATTAGATTGATGCCTTTTGACCAAGTATGTAAATGGCAGAAGGTGATCTCCAGGAAGAACATCTCAGTGGGTAGCACACTTCCTTAGGGAGCACAAGCTCATCCGTGCTCGTCATTCTGGGACCTTCATTCAAGCAGAAGCTAAGAATGTTACAAAGAATGACAGATCTTTAAACAAAGGAGCTGAAATAGGCCATTCAGCCCATTGAGTCTGCTCTGTTTCATGTTTCAGATCAATAGCATGACATGGCTATTGTACATATAATTTGGAGATTGGTTTTATTCAAAACTAATCACTTGTTTTAAAAATCGTAGATTTCTGCAGCACAGAATGAGGCCATTTGGTGCATCTGTATGTGTTCGTTCTTTGATAGAACAAACGATTTAGGCCCACATGCCTGCTTCTTCTGTCATTGCCTTGCAATTGCTTTTCCTTCAGATACTTACCAAGGCTTTGAAAGTTTGTATTGAATTTATTTCTTAACCCCATTCTCCTGCCTCCTTCCCATAATCTTTTACCCCTTTCTGATCAAGAACCTAACTATTTCTGTCTTAAATGCACACAGTGACTTGGCCTCCACAGCCCTCTACAGCAATGAGTCCCACAGAGTCACCCACTGTGGCTGAAGAAATTTCTCCTCATCTCAGTTCTAAAAGGTTGTCCCTTCATCCGAGGGTGCACCTTTGGGTCACCATCTCTCCTACCAGTGGAAACATCTTCCCCATGTCCACTGTATTCAGGCCTCTCAGTATTCTATAAGTTTCAATTCAATCCCCCTTCATCCTTCTAAACTCCATCAAGTACACACTCAGAGTCCTCAACTTGTCCTCATGTGACAAGCCTATTATCCCCAGGATTATTCTTGATCCCCTGGGATCTGTCCAAGACCATCACATCTTTCCTTAGATATGGGGCCCAAATCTATTCACAATATTTCAGATGTGGTCTGACAAAAGCCTTATTTAACCTCAGCAGTACATCCTTGCTGTTGTATTCTAGTCCTTTAGAAATGAAAGCTAACATTGTATTTGCCTTCCTAAATGCCAAATGAACCTGCATTCTAACTTAAAGAGAATCCTGAAGTAGAATTCTCAAGTCCTTTTGTCCTCCTGATTTCTGATGCCTTTCCCCTTTTAGAAAATAGTTTAGGCCTCTAATCTTCCCACCAAAGTGCGTAATCTCACACTTTCCCACATCGTATTCCATCTGCCACTTCTTTGCCCACTCTCTTAGCCTGTCCAAATCCTTCTGCAGTTTCCTCACTTCCACAACATTACCTGTCTCTATACCTATCATTGTATCATCAGCAAACTGAGCACCAATACCCTTAGTTCCTTTGCTGAAATCATTAACGTATAATGTGAATAGTTGTGGTCCCAACACTGACCCCTGCAGAACTTCATTAGTCACCGGCTGCCCTTCTGAAAAAGATCCCTTTATCCCTACTGTCTGCCTTCTGCCAGTCAGCCAATCCTCTATCCATGCCAGTACCTTACTCCTAACACCATGGGCTGTTATCTTATTTCGCACCATCCTGTCCGACACCTTGTCAAAGGCTATCTGGAAATACAAACAGATCATGTCCACTGGCTCTCCTTTGTTGAACTTGTTCATTACCTTCTCACAAGATTCTAACAGATTTGTCAGGCATGAACACCCCTTGACAAAGCCGTGCTGACTCAGCCCTAGTTTACTATGCACTTGCTCCACAAGATTGTTCCGCAATCTCATCCTTAATAATGGACTTTAAAATCTTACCAACGATGGAAGTCAGGCTATCCAGCCTATAGCTTCCTGTCTTCTGCCTTCCTAACTTCTTAAACAGGAATGTTACATTATCCGTTTTCCAGTCCGTTGTGACAGTCCCTGACTCCAGTGATTCCTGAATGATCACCACCAATACTTCCACAGTCTCCTCAGCTATCTCCTCCAGAACACCCAGGTGTAGTCCATCTGGTCTGGGTAATTTATCCATTTTCAGATCTTTAAGCTTCCCCCAGTACCTTCTCCTGAGTGATGGCTGCTACACTCACCTCTGCCCTGACTGTCTTGAAGTTCTGGCATGCTACTGGAGTCTTCCACTGTGAAGACTGATGCTAAGTACCTATTCAGTTCCTCCGCCATTTCTTTGTTCTCCATTACTACTTCTCCAGGCACATTTTCCAGTGGTCCATTGTCCACTCTTGCCTCTCTTACTTTTTATAGATCATTAAAAATATCTTGCAATCTTCTTTTATGTAACTAACTAATTTACCCTCATGTTTCATCCTCTCCCCCATGTATTGTTTTTTTCAGTTGTCTTCTGCTGGTTTTTAAAGGCTTCCCAATTCTTTGATGTCCCACTAATCTTCACCACATTGTAAGTTTTTAAATTTTGCTTTCATGCTGTCCCTGACTTCCTATGTCAGTCATGGTTGCCTCATCCTCTCCTTAGTATGTTTCTTCTTCCTTGGTCTTCTTCATCCTTCGGATCTGCTGTGCCTCCTGAATTACCCCCAGAAACTCCTGCCATTGCTGCTCCACTGTCTTCCCTGCTATTTTCAAAGTAATTATCAAAAAATAATTCTGTACTCTGCTTAAACCGTGTGTTGACATAATAATTATTGCCTATTTGTAGGCAGTTTTTCATAGGTATTGACTACAGTACAGGAAGCAAAATTGAATAAGAAACAGGAAAGTTTTATGTTCATTCTACACAGCCTCACTTGAACCTTGAGGGATCAAGTATTTAGGTCAACATGGCACTCTAAACATGTATCCTGAAAGTTGTAAGCTTTTTTTTCCCAAGATATTTATTCAATTTGACATGTATTTTTTGAACACAATCAAAATGTTCACAAGAAAATTGATGTGACACCCAGCCTAATAGCTTTGCAAGTGACTGTCAGCTATAGATTTAGCATCCAGCCCCTTTAACATGGAAATATTTAATTTAGATTAGCACCTTTCATTGAAGAGGAATCCAACTCCCAAAACTGAGTGCACTGCTTATTAATCCTTGCTGTCTTTAAATGAACAGAACTGTACATGACACACATTCACAAACCTGTTCCCCTATTCCCCTCCCC
Source organism: Rhincodon typus (assembly GCF_021869965.1). NCBI lineage: Eukaryota > Metazoa > Chordata > Chondrichthyes > Orectolobiformes > Rhincodontidae > Rhincodon > Rhincodon typus. The sequence continues at coordinate 1,720 of NW_025978615.1, read as the reverse complement.
CCGCCAAACCCCATATCTCAGAAAAAAAACAGAAATAAAAACAGAAGTTGCTGAAGAAACTCAGCAGGTTTGGCTCCATTTGTTGAGTTAATGCTACAAATCCAATAACAGTCTTCTTCAGAACTGAAAAAGGTTATAAAATGTTTTTTCTTAATAGTGTCGACAGAGAAGGAGGGGGAGTAAATGGAACAGATCGTGAAGGCACCCAGAACAATAGACAAAGGGAGTGCTTGGGGGTAAAGGAGGTGAAGATGTAAAATCTGTGTTAATGGTAGGTTTCAAATGAAGAAAATAGAGCGAAAATATAGTTTCTCTGAGGGGTTGGGGTGGGTGGATGGGGTGCACAGCAAGGACCAAGTCCATGTTAACTGAATGATTTCTTTGCAGAATATCCCTACATTCGGTTTGTGAAAATGACCACCAATTCAACAGACCACCATGTTCCCTGGCCAATATTTCTATCTTGGGCCAGCTGCAGTGCTCCAGGGAGACTTGCAGGCAGTAACCAGTGGGGTGCTACAGGGATCGACGCTGGGACCCTGCTATTCACAATATATATTAATGATTTGGATGAGGGAACAAAATGTAACTTCTCAAAGTTTGCAGATGATACCAAGTTGGGTGAGAGGGTGAATCGTGGCGAGGAGGCAGAGATCCTTCAGCATGATCTCGACGGGTTGGGTGAGTGAGCAAATCAATGGCAGATGTAGTATAATTTGGATAAATGTGAGGTTATTCACTTTGGAAGCAAAAAAAAAAGACAGATTACTACCTGAATGGCTGTAAATTGGGAGAGGGGAGTGTGCAGCTGGACCTGGGTGTCCTCGTGCACCAGTTGCTGAAGGTAAGAATGTAGATGCAGCAGGCGGGAAAGAAGGCAAATGGTATGTTGGCCTTCATTGCGAGAGGCTTTGAGTACAGGAACAGGGATATGTTGTTGCAGTTATACAGGGCCTTGGTGAGGCTACACCTAGGATAACATGTGTAGTTTTGGTCTCCTTTTCTGAGGAAGGATGCTCTTGCTCTCGAGGGAGTGCAGTAAAGGTTTACCAGGCTGATTCTGGGGATGGCGCATCTGACGTATGAGGAAAGATTGACTAGGTTGGGAATGTTTTTGCTAGAGTTCAGATGAATGAGGGGGTATCTCATAGAGATTTATAAAATTCTAACAGGACTGGACAGGTTAGACGCAGGGAGGATGTTCCCAATGGTGGGTGTGTCCAGAATCAGGGGTCACAGTTTGAGGATTCAGGGTACACCATTTAGGATGGAGATGAGGAGACATTTCTTCATCCAAAGAGTGGGGAGTCTGTGGAATTCATTACCACAGGAGGTAGTTGATGCCAAAACATCGAATGCATTCAAGAGGTGACTAGATATAGCACTTGGGTGAATGGGATCAAAGATTATGGGGAAGAAAGCAGGAATAGGCTATTGAGTTGAATGATCAGCCATGATTATGAAGAATGGTGGAGCAGACTCAAAGGGCTGAATAGCCTTTTCCTGCTCCTAGCTTCTATGTTTCTGTGTTTTGATGTTTGACACAGACTGGAGGAATAACCTCGAAATTGAATCAGAGATAGTAGGAACTGCAGATGCTGGAGAATCCGAGACAACAAGGTGCAGGGCTGGATGAACACAGCAGGCCAAGCAGCATCACAGGAGCAGAAAGGCTGACATTTCGGGCCTAGACCCTTCATCAGAAAAGGATCTGATGAAG
>NW_025978614.1:0-6444 GCF_021869965.1 Rhincodon typus | reverse complement strand
TTATGGAATGCAGAACAGTTAGTCACTTAACAAGGCAACCCAAAAAACCCTTAATCACTGAAGTGGACAGGGTTTTGGCAGAGGGAAGAAACATTCAGAAGTCAACTCATTTATATCTGGAGATAGCCATTAAAAAAAAAACAGATAGCTGTGAAACACAGGGGAAATAGACATCACTGACATATTACCCACCCCTAACTGCTCTTGGGTTGCAGGGTGCAGGGCAGCCTTGGGGAAGGTTGTGCACAAAGGTGGGGGCAAGCTGGGAAGGGCAACAAGTAAGGAGAAAGAGTGAACCCTCAGTACCACTAGGCTCACCATGGAGAGGTAAACATAGGAGGAATAGAGTTCCAGGTTGATCTGCTTGTTAACAGCATCCTCACAGTCCTTGTGGTAGTTCTGACACACTTGGGAGGCCATCTTCACTATTCCTGCTTACTATCCCCTAGACAACTCCAGAACTAACCATCACACCCACAAGTTCTTGTGTTTATACTCCTGAGACATTCTGCACCCAACCACTGAATGACATCACCAATCATTACTGACAATTCCTGACAACCAATCAGGAATAGCACATCAACCAATGCACCAATGAAAAGGGAGAGGGATGGGGACAATGCTGAAACCTAGAGCCAATCAGAGATTTAGAATACTGAGAGATTTGGGTAATTAGCCTTAATGATGCAAGTGCTTTTGGAGTGATAGTTCCTCAACACAGGCCAATCTAGCTGGTCAATTGTAAATGGATATGTGATGTGTTTGTGTCCATATCTCTGGATCTGAAGACTCTGGTGTCAGGTCCCACTGTCTCCTCAACAGGTTGCTCAGAAAGTACTTATCCTGGGACAGGAAATGAAGTGATTAAAAATGTTACCTTTAGTGAGGCACTTTTCCCCCATTTGACCAAAACTGGTTATTTTGTCTCAAGTGTTTCACTGATACCCCAAGTGTTTGCAACTAGTTTCATTCTAGAAGATTTAAAAGGGACCTGAGGGGCAGAGTTTTCACACAGAGGGTGGTGCATGTATGGTATGAACTGCCAGAGGACTTGATCGAGGCTGGTACAATTACAACATTTAAAAGCCATTTGGACAGGTACATGAATAGGAAGGGTTTAGAGGGTGTGACAATACAATAGCTTTAAGAGGTGTATTTTGACCACATTTTTGATGAAGAAAGTTTGGGATGGAGGTAGAGCGCAGTCAGCCCAAAGCCAATAAAGTAGAGAGCTTGTGAGGCATTGAGGTTTTTATTGAAGTTTCAACAATAGAAGCGACCTGAATTGTGGAGGGTAGGTGTGGGCCAGGGGGGGTGTTGCAGGACAGGGTGGGGGGAAGTGGATGAGTCATTGGTCAACTCGCACAGAACCAGGATTTTTACTTTCAGCTTTCAGCAGTTGCTGAGGTTTTCGAGCTGGCCGTGGGAGCTCTTATTCCTCTCTCTGTTACAGCTACAAGCTGGGAGTTCTCCTCCGGCTGTTAGAATTACATGTGAGAGAATCTATTTCACTGAATCTGCCTTTGCCAAGGGCGTGTTTACGGGATGTTACTATGTTGGAACAGTTAATTAGTAATAGTTAATGTATCTACTATTTTGTTCAGCATTTCGATAGGTAAGCCAATACTTTCCTTTTTGTTTTGTCTGCATTTCAACTGTACTGTTAAAAAAAAGTGTGCTTTGCTTGAAGTTAATGGTTTGACCAACTTGAATTTCATCTGGAACACAATGCCTTACACTTACCTTTAAAATAAGAAAAAATTACAGTCTTAATGTATTTGGAGAGGAATTTGGTCTGTTCCTCAATACGAGATATGTGCCAAATGCAAGCAAATGGGACTAGTTCAGTTTGAGATACCTGGTTAGCATGGAGGAGTTGGACCAAAGGGTCTGTTTCCGTGCTGTATGACTCTGTGACTCTAAGCAGTTTGGTCTTGAAACGGGTGATGAGATGTGCTCATTTGGACTTAACTCTGGGTTTGATGGGCCAGATGGGGGATCCTGTGATTGACATCAGGAACCACCAATCACCATCCACGCACAGCCCTCTCGGGACAGACCCCACCAATGGACACAGTTGACCCGCCCAAACAGAAAATGGATCTGTAGATTGACAGATGTCCTGGTCAAAATGGATCTGAGATGCAGGGGATGTCCATTAGTCACAAAGGGCTTTGTCCCAAATAATGGACGTCACATGGTCATTCAATGGTCACCAGAGAGTTTGATGAATATCTGTGGTGACTGGCTCTGTGGGAATAGGTGGTGTTCCTGGCTTACTCCCTGGTTGTCTGTGTAACATAAACCACACATACTCATGTTCTTCTCGAATCAATATCCAAATAAGTATACTGCAGGAAACTTACAATGCAATATTGAAGTACACACTTACTGGTGAATACAGCACTTTTGAGGGATTGAAATTTTGCAGGGGAGCTTTCTGCCTTATGTTTTTGCAGACAACTCCTGAGTGGTTGCAAATTTCAGGGCATGTGTGCAGAGAAAGTTAAAGCAATTGATACACCTTTGTAAGTCATTTCTATCTGGTATAGGCATCTTATGTATATGTTTTATTTTGGTAGGATGAAGTCCAATACTAGCGGATGAATAGATACAACTGAATAAATTGATTTGACTCAAGCTCATTTGATCTTTTGTACTATTGAAAACAAGACCATGATTCTTTGCTCTTGTCATGAGTTGAAGTTTTGTTTTATTAAAGTGTAGTTCTTCTGAGAATGGCATTTACAAGATGCAGATATCTTGGCAGGTTTTCACTGATGCTGTCCTTTTGTTGTTGGAATATTTCCTGGCTGACATACTGTTCCAAGCCCGTCTGGCATTGTTTCTTTCTTGGCCCTTCTTCACGTGGTGTTTTGTTACAATTTGGGCTTCTCTGGGCTATTGGATTCCAACAGATTTGAATCCAATCTGCTCCCATAGAACACAACCTAGATGTATCTTGAAAAGGATGGACAGTGCTTTGGTGGGTAAGGCAAACTGCATCTGATTCAAGGATTCGAATAGTTGTTCCATAGTCAAGCACTGGCAGACGCTGCTGGCTTGTGACAATTGTTTTAAACTTGCTTCCTTTACCCAGCTGTGCATCAATGGTATATTCTTTGGGTTTGTTTAGGAGGGGCCTGGAGAAGGATTTGATGGACATATAGGTAATGATGAGTTCCATACCCATTCCACATAGATTGGCTTCAGTGAAGTCACTTCTCATACCTTCCCTTCAACATCAACCTATGCATCGATCAAACATTCCCCCTAGCTGTTGGCAGTATGACATGAACTCAAGCTGTGTCTCCCACAGTTGAGCATCTGAAAGTGAGCAGAACCCTTGCTATCATCAGAAATGCCGGTGGATGTTTTTCTAACTCTGCAGTGCCCAACGCTAGAACAAGCTTTGCTCCAAGCCATTCCCGCTCAAAGTTTTTTTTTTAAAAGAAAATCAGCTGTCTTACAAGGCCTGACCCTGACAGAATGTCAGTGGTCTCCTAGTCCTTAGTTATGTTTTTGCTTTCCATCATTTTAGTCTTTCAGGGGCACTATGTTTTTGTACTGGGGATCTCTGTTTTGTAATTTGTCTGTCAGACTTTTGACCAGCTGCCCTTTAGGGTGGGGGGCTTATTGCCTGCCAAATGACATCCATGTGGAAAAAGGGTGTTTCTTTTGAAAAGTTCACATTCCCCTCCTTTAGTCCTTGAGCTTTATGACAAACAAGCAATGTTTGTCTCAGCCACAAACCTGTTAGAATAAACCCTCTGATGCACTCAATACCTCAGTTGGACTGAGTCAGCATGGCGACTGACCATTTGATCTAATTCATCTCTGCCCACTAGAGAAATACAAAACTGGTCTGGTCCTAATTGGCTATATCCCTCTGAACCCTTCCTATGCTTAGACCCAGCCAGGTGCTTTCTCTCGGTAAAAGCTGTACCAGCCTCCAGCAACTCATTCCAGATGTACTGTGTGGGAAAGTCACCTCAAGGTCCCTTAAATCTCTCTCCTTTCACTTATACCCTCTGCTTTCCCCAACCCTGGGAAGAAAGGCCTTGACTATTTACTCTGTCAATGTCCCTTGTGATTTTAAATCTGAAGTTTCCCGTCTTCCTCCAAGAGGAAAAAGGATGCTAGCCCCAGCTTAGGAAAACCACCCACAAGGAGGTGGACTTCCTGAAACTTTAGCTTTCATCTAGCAGAAAGACCAGCAATGAATGCAGTATTCCAAAAGTGACCTCACCACCACCCTATACAGCTGTAACATGGCATCCCAAATCCTACACTCCATGCACTGACCAATGAAGACAAGCATCCCAAATTTTCCTTCCCACCCTGTCCACACCTTCAAGGAACTGTTTACCTGCATCCTCGGCATTTGTCTGTCAATGATCCCCAGGACCCTAACAAAACTGATAATTTGACAAGCCAATAAAAAGTTCAATCTCATCTTGATTTCAGATTTGCTCTCACCTGATATGCACACTTAACATGATGTATTTGAATAGTCTGTGGTGGTGCAGTGGTAACAATCCTACACCTTGTCTGGGAGGGATGGGTTCAAGTCCCACCTGCTCCAGTGAAGTGTAATAATACTGATTGAGAAAAAACATTAACATGAAAATCATAATTCTACAAGCATAACCTTAAACTTCAGAAATTATTCAATTCAAATGCCAGGATTTGTTATGCATAATTTACTGGAATCTCAGGTTTCTCAATACCCTTCAGGTTTCATTAATGGCTTCCAACCCTCTGCTCAGTTGGAGCTTTTGCTGAGAAGGATAGGCCTACAAGTCATACCTGAAACTTCACTGTTACTGGGCCAGTGTGCTAATCCCTTCCTTCCAAGGTATCGTAGGTCGACCTACACAAGATGCAGGGTGGTTCAAGGCAGCAGCTCACCATCTCAAAGGCGACTAATTCCAGGCAATTGTCTGGTCCAGACAGTGAAACCCACAGCCCAGTGGGGAAAGTGTTCCCATCAGCAAGAACAGAACCAAACAGGATCAAGCTACAACACAGCTCACAGCAAGGATTAACCCAGAAAGGGAGGCAATATTGAACAGTTTATTTACACTTGGTACAGGACAATGAGCTGCTTCTACAAAAGGAGAAGTCTCTACAGGTCTCCCATTTATACACATGGCAACAAGCTTGCTCCCTGTAGCCAGTTCAGTCACTCTCCCCCAGGGTGAGCCTGTCAAACAGGTACTCTCCCATGCCATTCTCAGGGGCTCCCAGTCTCTTCAGGTTGGTGATGTGATCTCCCAGCTTCTTGATCATCTTCACTTGCTCATCCAAGTAGTTCCTCTCCAGGAAGTCACACAGCTGGAGAGAGAAAGATGTACAACACATGAATTGACTTTCTCCCCAAAAGTGGAGACTCCCATCTTTTAAAAGAAGAGAAGTCAAGTGGTGCAAAGATGGTTAAATATACAATTTATACATGGTTACTTAGATCACAGGGACAACATTTGCACTCCTCTCCTGGAAAGACGGGATGTTGATAAGGCAGCAATATAGTAGCATGACCTAGACTCAGACCTAAAGCAACATTAAAGCATGGATAACTCACATGAGGGTCTGTGTTGCCAGAGGCGAGTTTGTGCAGATCCAGCAGACTCTGGTTCACATCCTTCTCCATCTGCAGAGCTCTCTGCATTGCCTCCAGACCACTGCCCCACTCATCCTGCTCTGGCTTCTGCAGGGAGGGAAGAGGCAGATGCTTCACTCATGTGAAAGAGCAAGTCCAATGCAATGAACTGGAAAGGTAACTAGGAACTAATGTGCCATATAGCATTGTGGCATTACTCCAGCTGAATTCAAGCTTCAAATCCATGTCTAGTTCAGGTAGTCGTAATGTAGGATGATACACCAACCTTGACGTCCTGCAGGAGGACTCGGCCTCCACGTTTATTCTGGAATGCTATCAGTTTCTCAGTGTGTTCCCGTTCCTCGTGGGACTCCTCCTTGAAGAACTCAGCGAAGTGACGCAGGGCAACATCATCCCGGTCAAAGTAAAAGGACTGTGGGAGAAAAGGAGAAAGTGGCAGAGTCAGGCAAGCTCCAGATCTCAACAATTGATAAATTCAACAAGAGCTGGTTTAGTTTTTCAGCTTTGACAAGAATGAAGTGTACAAATCCTGAATGTCTCAACAATGTAGGAACATATTGGGGTGGTGTAGAGTTCAGAACTAGAGATCTGAGTTCAGCAACATAAGGGCCGTTTTTAACTGACTGAAATAAAGGTTCGAGTTGCAAAATCAGAGGTTAGGAGGTTATTATCTACCTATGATTAGCCATTGTTAAGCAGAGTTCCTGGTTATTCAGAAAAATAGTAGAATGCAAGCCAAGTGAGCATGATGTTACTAAAAATGATCAGATCATGTTGTTTGCAGGGGGCCATGTGATCTTTGTCATCAAATCATTTGATGA
>NW_025978613.1:0-6445 GCF_021869965.1 Rhincodon typus | reverse complement strand
CCCCCCCCCCCCAGCCTCCTCTTGACTTGATGGGCTGGAGGGTGTGTCAGTGATTTATGACTTTATGGCAAATACGTTGAAATAATTGTTTTTCCCGTAGTGCAAAGGCATATGTGACTCAGGTGGGACTGTATAATAAGAATGTGAATGCAAGCACAGATTAGGCTTGCGTCACTTTACCTCACTTTACCTCAAGTTACTCAATGCGCTTTGCTCATTGGTAGACTTGGCAATTATTAAGTTGTCGCAGTTAGCTCTAGGGTATGAAGGCCAGTTTGCAGAAGGTTTTCCCAGGGAGCTGAAATCCTTCTGTGGTCTCTCTCCCCACTCCTACCACCATGACCACGTCCAGCTGTTGACTCTCTGTGCTTCTCTCCAATTCAGATCTCTCATAACCTTCCTGATTTTTCTTCTTTCCACTCACAATCATGTCCGAAGTTCTGGAATGCCACTGCCCCATTAATCTCTATCTCTACTTCTTAAAAACCTGCTTCTTTGGACTTGGGAGTTTTGACTTTTGGCCCTAATATCTCCCTCCATATGTCAAACTTGGTTTGATAACCATTCCAGTGAGGCACCTTGGGTGGTAACAGTGCTATAGAATGCCATATCGACTACAGATTGCCTTAAACTGAGCCACGTTGATGAAGTTTTGAGATGAACAGTAGCTGTTGCAGATGTGCTGGGATCAGTCTCTAGTAGAAGTAAAGACCTAAGTGCCCCTCAATTTGGCAGGGACAAAGTTTGTCCTGTGCTGCCTGTTCTCTCAATCTTTCAAGAGCATCAGAAGTTGTGTGTGAAATGGCAATGTAATCGGAAGTGAGTGTGGTACGCCCAAGTTAGAATAGCATTTAGGTATTTCGGTGATAGAGGATGCCTTTATACACAGAACTTTAATCTCGTAAAGACTCAATAACTTCATATTTTTAGTATTGATTCTGATCTGTTTACGGTTATGCCTGTATAGAGACATAGTGGTTATAGATATTTTTAATCAACCTGCTCACGGATGTTAATACTAGCTTCTGGAGTAAGTGGGACATGAAATGAGGCCTCCTGGCTCAGAGGAAGCGACACTCTCACAGCATGACAGCTGCCCGAGCAGAGTGATTTTATTAATGAACTGGCCATCTGGAAGCTTAAATGGCACTGTGAATACATTCACATCTCACCATGAAAGTTTGAGAATTAGGATTCAGTTTTCAGAGGATCAGAAATAAAAAAAAACTGACCTAAGTAAAAATCGCCATGAATAGCTCAGGTAAATTGTTTCTGTGAGATCGTTTTGAGGGATGAATATTGGCTAGGACTCTGGTAATTAGTCCTCAGCTGCTCTTCCAAATAGGACTCATGGATCTTCCAAACCCCCTGAGCAGGCAGGTGGGGCCTTAGGTTAACTTATTAGCCACAAAGTGGCATCTCCCCACAGCGTAGCACTCCATCAGTACCATACTGGAGTGTCAGACATGCTGTTTGTGATCAAGTCCTGCAGTGGGACTTGAACTCCCCTAACTTTGAGACTTGGAGGTTAGGTTGTCACTTAATTTGATACTGTCAAACTTGAAATTAAAAACCAATTGATTCAAGCATGTTCTTTTTAGGAAAAAAGTGTGCTGTCTTGGTGAATCCAGTTCCATGCCAATGCTGTTGACTCTTAATGGTTTTCTGAATTGGCCTAGCAGCGAATCAGTTGTTGCTTCACCTTCTCTAAGGCAACCAGGGGTCAGCAGGAGCAGTAAATGTGGTAAATAAAAACCGAAAGAACTGCGGATGCTGTAAATCGGGAACAAAAACAAAGTTGCGGGAAAAGCTCAACAGGTCTGGCAGCATCTGTGAAGGAGAAAACAGAGTTAACGTTTCGGGTCCGGTGATCCTTCCTCAGAGGAATGTTCTTGCAGTAAATGTGGTTCTTGCTCAATTGTCAATGAAACAAAAGCAACAGGATTTGGTTACTCAATTTGAATCTTGCTCAGTTATTTAGAACTTGGAGCTTAGGTTGTCATTCTGTTTGTTAGCATTCATTGTGTAACAAATGAATTTCTTTAAATCTTAAGATGTCTTAAATGGTAGCGTTTAGACTCAACCGCCCAATGTACATTCTCACCTTGTGTTTTGTTATAGGACCCTTACGTTCATAGGTTTGGCCTTTGTGAATTTTATGAGCCTGGATGTTGGGATGGGATTAAAGGAGGAAAGGACCTTTTGTAGTACCTTTCATACATGTGCGTCAGGGCCCCTGTTGAAAGTCAATTGCTCAGCTTTGTACGTACACCATAGAGGTTTTCCTAAACAGACTCCAGAGTCAAGATGCTGAGATACGTTAATCACAGCAACTTGAAATTATATGTAAGGTAGTGGGACAAGGATTCTGACATGTAGCTTTCAAGGACACTGTTTTATATGTAGTCATACTGTCTATAAAGAGAAAGGAAGAGCTTGCATTTGCATGGCGTCCTGTACAATCTTGGGGTCATACCAAAACACTTTACATTCAGTAAATTGTTATCTTCAAATTTTTGACTTTAAATTGTTGTCAAGTGTCAAAGCTGGGTTGGATGTTACTGTTTTGCTTTGCGTATTTCTAATCCTACTTTATGTTGCTGTCTTGTAGAAATTTGCATTCAGTCAATATTCTATCCAAATAAGCACACAAATAAAGACTGCATGAATTTCAGTGCACTATGCAAAGTAGAATACTTTGCAATCAGTATCTATGATTTATAACAATTTTCAAACTTGCGATTTTCACATAACATTGCTCAAAGGCTTCACAATGTTAAGGCTCTCTGTTGAATGATGTACTGGAAGAGTTCATGTTAACCTTTTTTGTGAAGTGATTTGCACTGTTAAATTGTGCATCATTATTCATCAATTCAGACTAAGTTCTTTGTGACTTTATTTGCATGCAATGTTTTAAAACTTCCATCAACCTTTGTGTACGTTCATTATGTTCACGGGAATATATGCAGTATGTAGTGTGGCAGTACTCCTAACATATTCCAGTCATTTGCACTTTGGTGAAGGGCTATGCCTGACTCTCTTCTTTGTTTCTTCCTGATTTTAACTTATCCCCTTTTGGTTTAGCAAACAATTTAGTGGATCAAATTAGTCCATTCAATTCTTAACTTTGTCAAATCTAATTAGAGCCGCTCCGTGTCTCTCTTTTTTAATGAATCTATCTTCCTCAACTTTTCTTAATATCTTCATATTTCTGACAGCAAGACTTATCTCTAATATATAATGCTCATCAGCCATTGTCTGTAGTTTCTGGTGATGACCAGAAGTGTTTCTTTGCCTTTTGCAGATTATCATTTTGGGTGTCAACAGAAAAAGATTTTTCTGTTTCAGTTGAAAGTGTAAAATCTTTTTCTCCTTTTGAAAATCTTGTCATTTGCAATATGTTCGAGCATCTTCTGTGATTTCATCAAAGTTGTTTGAATCAGCTTTTAAAAGTCAAAGGGAAATAATTACAATCTTTTCATTTGGTTCGGCAATAAATATGCCTATGATACTGCATACCGCATACCACAAACCGCATTATATGCGTTTCACAGATGTTTTGCAGCTGGAAAAAGCTTCTTTTGTATGGCAGTGTTTTAATTTGTTGACCGACTGTTAATTACTGACTACTGTATTTTATGTCTTTTTTTTGACTTGTTTTACAGTCATAAAATTGTCAGGCAGGATTTTCGGATCCAAATTTTCATATTTTTCTTGAAATGACTATCTCAAGACACACATCCACATCTATTAAACTAATGTGAGCTGAGCTTTATAGGAGGATGTATATATTCACATCCTTTCAAAGGTAATAGGTGATAAAAAATAGTGTTAGCCCCAGGATTATAGTAAATACACTGAGTTAGAGTGGACTTGATGAACTCCTGGTTTTTGCTACAAATATCTTCATGTTTGCTACAGCCCATAACTATCTAATAGTTCAATCTTTATCATTTGGTCTCTATTCAGTTTGCGTATCAACCTAGTGATAAAGCATCAATGGTCTCTGAAGGGTAACTTTTTTATGTGGTAGTAGGTACTTCAGGAAAGTCTTGAAAAGGGCAAAATGTCATTGGTTAGTAAATTTAATATAGTTGTTAAACTTTTCAGAGCAAAACAGCTTTCCCAAAAACATTAGAATTGTAATAATCTGTACTTCAAGGTTTTGACATTTCCAGGATCCTTGGACTCTGGTGTGTTCCTCAATGATTGGAAGTTAGCATGTACCTCATTTAACGAAAGGCAGGAAAGAAAAACAAAAATAGTATGATGTTAGCCAGTTAGCCTAATGTCTGTTGTCGGAAAATAGCAGATTCTATTATTAGAGTTGTGATAACAAGACTGTAGATGATCATCATGTAATTGAGGGAATCAGTATGCACCTATGAAAAAGACATCATGTTCTGACAAACCTTTGAATTTTTAGTTTAAAGACATCACTAGGGTAGATGAGGGGGGAAAAATGGATGAAGTATATTTGGATTTTCAAAGAGCATTTTGATAAGGTGCTAAGCAATGTCGTTAAAAAGAATTAGCATGCATTGGGTTGAGGTTAAAATATTAGCATGGGTTAAGGATCAGCTACCAAATAGTGTTGGAATAAACATGACGTCTTCAGTTTAGTGGGCTAAAATTGACTGTGTGTCACAAGGATTAGTGCTTGGGTGTCACCTATTTAAAATTTATGTCAATGCCTTCAATGAGGAGACTGAGTGTGATGTGTTGAAGTTTGATGCAAAATTGGTTGGGAAAGTAAAACTTGCATAGCAAACAAAGAGATTGCAAAAGGATTTTGGGCAGGTTAGGCAAATAAGCAAGAATATGATATTGTGATCTGGAGAACCCTAAAGTTTTCATCTTTGGTTGTAAAGAAGATCATTTTGTTTTACTTGGAGTGACTGAGAAATAACCCAAATGGTATATTATTCATCATTACAAAGAGGTAGAAGTCTGAGAGTAGAAAAAAATCTCATGTAAAGCCTTAGTGAAAACAAACCTGGAATATTGTATGTAGTTTGGTCTCCTTATTTAAAGAATACACATCCCTTGGAAAGAGTGCAATTCAGGCTTACTAAAGTGTGAGCATTAGCCTACATTAAGAGATTGAACAGACTGGAACAATATTATCTGAATATTGGAAAATGAAAGGTGACTTCATTGAAGCTTATTAAATTCTTATGTGACTTCAAAGTGCCAATGTTATGGGATTTGGAACTAAAGGTTAGAGCCTGAGAATAAGGAGTTGACCCTTTTAGAATTAACATGAAGAGAAATTTCTTCATTCAAACAGTAGTGAGCTTCTGGAATATCTGCCACAGAGGGATATGGGAGCTCAGGTTTTTCAGTGTATTTGAGGTAGAAGTTGATAGATTCTTGAATCTCTTAAGATTCAAGAATCTGAGAAAGAGAACAGAGGGGTGTTACTGAAGTGGAAAATGAGCCATGGTCTTGTTAAATGATGGAACAAGCTCAAGTGGCTGATTACACACTTCCTGCTCCCATTTCTCATGTTGTGTGGTATGTCTTTTTATAACTGAAGCTGACTTTGCTTTTGAAATAACTTGTCTTCTGATGTCTTGAGGGGAACAGAAAACACTTGTAATATCTTTACAACATCCACTTCTGAACAATTTTGTCATGTATTGTTGGGTGGGCCTGCATTTATTGCCCATCCTCAAATTATGATTGCTGTACCCTTGGTGTGTTCAGATGTGATGGAGAAGGCTTCTTGGACATATTTCAAGAGCACAAACGACCCTGAAAAAAGCATAAAACATCTATTTTAAAAATTATTGCATTTTTCGGTTAGTTTTGTGGGCGGTAATACATTGGCATCAAACAACCTTAATTTTCTTCCATTGAGAATTGGCAAGATATTTCTAAAGCAGCTGTGTGTAGCTGTATGCCACAGCTTGATTACTGATCAGTCAATAAACGAGTATTTTCCATACCTATCCATGGGAAAACGATGTGAACTTACTGCCAAAATATGATTTTATATTGCTGTGGAGAATTTTGTTTTTTGTTCACAGTTTTCTTGCTCTTGGGAAAATTTGGAGAGCAGTAACATAGTGACAGGGACTCAGAAATATAAAAGAACCCCTTAACATTAAACTAATTTTTGATCTGCTCCATTATGCATTGAAGGGCAAGCCGACTCCATATTTCAAAGCTAGTAATCCATGTTGGCTTCGGTTGTTGGCTTCTGAATGCATTTTAGAAAATTGGCTAGATCAGTAGCTGGGCTGTTTTGGCATGTTACAATCTCAGTTGATTGAAATCTAATCTGTCCAGTATTATAGGACATAGAACAATACTGGCCCTTCAGCCCACGATGTTGTGCCGAACTTTTACCCTAGACCTAAGGTCTGTCTAACCTCCACCCCTACCTTGACAACAAGGTGCAGGGCTGGATGAACACAGCAGGCCGAGCAGAAAGGCTGAC
>NW_025978612.1:0-6445 GCF_021869965.1 Rhincodon typus | reverse complement strand
ATCCAGCCCTGCACCTTGTTGTCTCAGACACTAGCATGGAATGGTCAGGCCAAATGGCCTATCATTGTGTTGTATATTTTATATAATCCTATGTAACAATGAGGTTGGGCAATCAATGCCTAAAATCCATGCACTGACAGCAATTTGAGAATACCATAGGAACACTGTTTGAGTTTGATAGGGGTGCGAGAGAACCTTCAAGGGATAAAGATTCAAAATCTCTTCGTGCCACCGCAACAATTGAGTGAGAAGAACAGAAATGGCAATCACTTCCTTCTGGGGTTAATTACCTTGCAATCGATCAAACCTGGAGCTTTTCCCGGGAAACATGCTGGTCCAGCGCAGCGATGAGAGAGTGCTGCACTCTCAGAAGCAATGTCTCACAGATGAGTTGGTAAACTGAAGTGTCACCTGCTCTCTCAGATGGACATAAAACATTCCGTGAGGAAGTTCTTCCTGACCAATATTTATCACTCAACCAACATCACAAGAACAGATTATCCGTTGACATTATCACCTGCTGTTTTGTGGGAGCTTGCTGCGTACAAACCTGTTCCAGCTTTTCCTGCATTACCACAGACGATGCACTTCAAAAGCTCATCATTGGCTGTAAAGAGCTCTTTAATGTCCAGAGGTCATTACAGAAGTGCGAGTCTGTCTTCCTCTGTATTGGGATGAGTACTGTCAGCATCAACAAGGGCAGAATAAGCAGATTCCCATTCCCCAGCACCACGTCATTGCAAAATGCAATACCTCAGGGAGACTGCTGGCATACTTTATATCCAGCTCACGTTGGGGGGCTTGCAAAATAAGATTTAGGATGCTGAGGCTGGAAGAATCAGAGGGATGTGTGCACCGGAATGACCCTTAACCATTCTGATTTTCCGTGATCACAAAAGGGGGAACATGAGGGTGACCGGTTGAAGAGAAATCCAGGTGCTGTGACAGTGAGTGTGAATTCAGTCAAGCAGTCAGACAGCATGGAAACACCCCTCGATCCAACTAGTCCATGACAACCATAATTCCAAATTAAACCAGCATGCTCTTGGCCCATAGCCCTCCAAATATTTCTTATTCATGAACTTATCCAAATGTCAAGTTTGTAAGGGTAGGGAAAATTTCACAACCAGGAAACCAGTAGCACCAGTTTCAAAAACCTACCACAACGGTATTACTTAGAATGTATTCACCAATGATGCTACTTTTTGAAAATGTATTCATGGGATGTGGGTGCCTCTGTCTAGGCCAACATTTATTACCCATCCCGCATTGCCTGATGACAGTTCAGAGTCAACCACCATGGGCTGGAGACACATCTAGGCCAGACCAGGTAAGGTTGGTATAAGGATCCCATAAGGATATTAGTGAACAAAATGGGGTTTTGCAACAAACATCATTGCTGCTAGGTGAGCAATTTATTCCAGATTTGTTTTTAATTATTGTATGCAAATTCCACCATCTGCAACGGTGAGAATCATGTCCCCATGGGGTTCTGGATGACTAGTCCAGCGAGTTCACAGCAATGCCACCACATCCTTTTAATGAAATTTTTTACAAAAATAAACCTCTGCTTCTTGTTTACGTGCATCATATACAGGGCCACAAAATGGTGAGATAACAAGGTGTAGAACTGGATGAACACAGCAGGCCAAGCAGGATCAGAGGGGCAGGAAAGCTGGCGTTTCGGGCCTAGACCCTTCTTCAGAAAATGATGAGCCTGTTTTGCAGAGTCAAAGAGTCATGCAACACAGAAACAGACCCTTTGGTTCAACTCGTCCATGTCAACCACATATCCCAATCTGACCTAGTCCCATTTGCCAGCATTTGGCCCATATCCCTCTAAACCCTTCCTGCTCGTGTACCCATCCAGATGCCCTTCAAATGTTGTAATTGTACCAACTTCCATCACCTCCTCAGGCAGCTCAATTCCATACATGCACCACCCTCTGCATGAAAAAGTTGCCCCTCAGGTCCCTTTTAAATCTTTTCCCTCTCACCTTAAACTTATCTGCCCTTTAGTTTTGAACTCCCCCACCCTTGGCTATTCACTCTACCCATGCCCCTCATGATTTTATAAACCTCTATAAGGTCACCCCTCAGCCTCCAACACAACACTCCAGGTTTTCTATCCTCGACGTTTGTTACGAATTGTGAGTGACACTACTTGTTTGAAGGTTTACCGGAGAGGTTTAAACTATCTGTGTCATTCACCAAAGTGAGGGTCACCGAGTTGTGGAAAGGGTGTGAGGTGATCAGATGTTCAAAAGTCAAATCCTGGACGCATGGAATAGTCTTGAGAAGGCAGGTCTCTGGTAGTTGACATGTCTGGCAGTCAATGGCAGGAGTCTGAGGGGATAGGGTGGTTAAAGATAGAAGGTCATGTAATGACATCTCCTGGTATGGGCACAGCCAGAGCTGGTGACCCTATCTAGCCTCTATAATGAATACAGCAGTTGTGAGCAGGAAAAGGCGTAGAACAAAGACAGTGGCCAGGTGGCAGAGGCACGTTCTGGGGTCTAGTGCCTGTGTGCATCATCACGGAATGGCAGGAAGCATGGGTAGGGGTTTGAAGGAGAGTCAACTTTGCGACATTTCTATCCTCTAAACATCAACCACTATGATAGTCGCCCAGTTGGTGCCCGGGAGACAGTCAGATAGTCCCTAATGTCAGTTTCACATGAAGGGAAAGGTTGCTGTTAAGTGAAATACTAAGCCCAATAACAGAATGTGACCGTGGAGAAGTTTACAGAGTGGCACAACTATTGGAATAAATACAAGCAAAAACATAGATGAAAAGATTAAAGTGTGCATAAACCCAAAGTAATTTCAGCTCATGTCACTGTCAATAGTAGCAGTCAGAACTCCTTTGTGACAAAGGCATGATATCTGAACAGAAAGCTGTAGATCATCAGCAAATACATCGGTGTCATATTCCTGCCAGCATGCAAACTTCACTGTGATGGGCTGAACCTTAACCATCAAGTAAATATACCTCATACCAAACCCAGATCCTAAACCACTTAAATGGCTAAGAACCACAGTGTTTGCTGCATTTAACTTCTGCTTTTTACTGATTTTTTTTTCAACCACTGAATAGAATCCACTTGTCTTTTAACAACAAGGTTCAAATCCTTCAATGTGAAACTAGTTGGTGCAATGAATTATGAATTATTATCGTTTCGCTACACTTGCCTTTCTTGAAATGTGAACATTTACTGTTTCATTACCGAAAACATCCTAACTGGGTCTTTCCTCCGTGCTTGCCAAGTCTACTTTTTATAAACAGATAGCCATCTCCACAATCCTGTTTTCTGAAGAAGGATCCAGACCCAAAACGTCAGCTTTCCTGCTCCTCTGATGCAGCTTGGCCTGCTGTGTTCATCCAGCTCTACACCTTGTTATCCACAATCCCTGATGTGTCAGCACCTTTGGAGTGTGCAACAAGGTGTCCTGCATCCTGATAGGATGATCTTTAGCCTCCAGGAGAAATCGGTGAGTTCTTAAGTTGGATCAAACAACATCTCAGCAAGTTTTTGCAATATACGGGGCGTGACATTGAGAGCAGACCCCTTTTATTAACGAAGATGAGAATATAATGAAGTCAGGTCTTCCGCTGCAAACTATCATCGCTGATCCTTTGAAAGTATCCTTTTTTTCAAATTTCAAGGTAATTCCTTGTTGTTGTGGGTAAGTACTAATGACGTAGACACACAAATATTTGGACAGCACAATCAGATTGAACTGAAGTTTCCAAGACATAACTTCTTTGGTGATTCAGGTTAATTACACTCACTTGGCCACTTGTCAGAGAATAAAGGATCCGCTCAGTGAATAGTTTCATTGCTGGAACCGAACTCAATCTGGCCTCAAACACAAAGAGCCATGATGAGCCCCAACGATGTGGACAATGAGGCAGGTGCCGTAGCTTCAGTAGGGTCTTAAAGCCCCAGCTGTAATCCATATTTAGTTGGATTGGCCTGAGCAGCAGTCACCTTTGATCCTGAATCCAATGTTGAACTGTGACCTTCACAACAGCAGCAAACCCCACCCCCCAACCTCCCCTGCCAAGCCTCCAAAATCCCAACATTGCTCTTCCTGGCTAACCAGACTGACTTTCTTCTTTCAAGTCACTTCTTCCCTATTCCAGCTCTCTCCACGAAGTTAGCTCCAAGGGGATACACTATTCAAATCTAATCAAATATTTAAATATTACAAAGCTGATCCAAGGCAGCTGAGCTCCAGAAAATGCTGCGGGACCCATTTAAACAGGAAGCAGATCACAGCTTCAGTCTGGACTATTTTGTAATACTGGTGACCCCATGTTTTCTTTCAACAGCATAGGAGCTGTCGATTTGGACTCGTATTTCAATATTGGGTTGTTCATTGCTTGCATTACACTGTTGCAGCTTTCAGGCAGACACCCACTCACTGCCAGACTGGAAAAGTGACATTGTCAATCAGTGACTTGGAGGTGAACAACATCCATGAAAGTTTAAACATGGCCAGTCTTGAGAGTCTGAAACTGCAGAGTTAGCAGGACGAGGCACTGAAACATGCAACCCACTGAGCTCATAGAAACCATTCTGCTTCTTCTATTGCGGGGGACTCCATTTCACATCAGTCTTCTCCAACTAATCTACCTCTGTCCAGTTTTAACCATCCACAATTTAACTGAACTCCTGAGAATGATTTGGGGGCAAACTAAACCTAAAAATCACAGAATCAATCCATTTGTTTCTTGGTGGAGGTCGTTTTGTGCAGTCATCATAACAGAGCACAATCTGTCCTTATCTGGTTTGAACTACACACCCGCAAACGCAGGACTGGACACCAGATGCGCACAACATTCCCGTTGAAATTTTCTGTAAAGATCAGCAGCAAGTGTCATAGCTGACTTCCTCCCCTCTCCATTCCACAGCCAAGTCTCATACCCTTCATATCCTGAGGCCTCAAGTACAGACAAGAGATCGCACTCTGCTCTGCTTCACTCAATGACATACATTAGTTATCTGCTTATCCAACAGGGCATCAGGAAGGCCTCCCTGGGTTTATCTAGTTGGTAATGCAAGTTTCCATTTCAGAAATTACTATCCTTGCCAAATAATCACTAAAAGACTTTCTAGATACATAGAATCACACAGTACACAAGAGGTTCTTTGGCCAATTAAGTCTGTACTGACAAGAATTAAAACTACTACCTACACTCGTCCCACTATCCTGCACCAGGCCCATAGCTTTGAGTGTTACTGTATTTTTTATTCACTCACTGGATATGGGCCTCGTTGGCTGGGCCAGCATTTATTGCTTTTCACTAGTTGCCCATGAGAAGGCAGTGGGGAGCTGCCTTCTTGAACCACCGCAGTCCATGTGCTGTAAGTAGACCCACGATGGTCTTAGAGAAGGAATTCCAGGATTTTGACCCAGCAATACTGAAGGAACAACAATATATTTCCAAGTCAGCATGCTGAGTGGCTTGGAGGGGAATGTGCAGGTGGTGGTGTTCCCATGTGTCTGCTCCCCTTGTCCTTCTAGATGGAAGTGGTTGTGGGTTTGGAAGGTGCTGTCTGAGGATCTTTGGTGAATTTCTGCAGTGCATCTTTGTAGATAGTACACGCTGCTACTACTGAGCATCGGTGGTGGAGGGAGTGAATGTTTGTGGATGCGGTGCAAATCAAGCGGGCTGCTTTGTCCTGGATGCTTCTTGAGTATTGTTGGGGCTGCACTCATCCAGGCAAGTGGGGAGTATTCCATCACACTCCTGACTTGTGCCTTGTAGATGGTGGACAGGCCTTTGGGAGTCAGGAGGTGAGTTACTTGCCACAGTATTCCTAGGTTCTGACCTGCACTTGTAGCCACTGTATTTATGTGGCAAGTCCAGTTGAGTTTCTGGTCAATCGTAACCCCAAGGAAGTTGACAGTGGGATATTCAGTGATGTTAACACCATTATATGTCAAGGGGTGATGATTAGATTGTCTCTTGTTGGAGATTTTGAATTGACTTTAATTAGGTTTATTGTCACATGTACTTACATGAGTACAGTGAAATGTTTATAAGTCACCACTTATGGTCCCATCTTAGGTACAAAGGTACCTAGGTACAGAAGCAGAAAAATAAGGAAAACAAAGTTTATTAAGTTAAACATTACAGTCCTTCTTACTAAAAAGTGGAAAAATAAAGAAACATAGTTGAACAGTTCAACACCATAGTCCATAAGCTTGACCTCCCCTGCTCCAGGCTTCAACTCACTCCCGTCGCTCCTACCCCTCAGGTTGCCTGCTCTCGCCACCTTACGGCCTGTTACTGCTCTCGCTCTCACCACTGGCCAAGATGGTCATGGCCTGGCATTTGTGTCACGTGAATGTTACCTGCCACTTATCAGCCCAAGCCTGGATATCAACTAGCTCTCGTTGCATTTGAACATGGATTGCTTCAGTCCTTGAGTCA
>NW_025978611.1:0-6446 GCF_021869965.1 Rhincodon typus | reverse complement strand
TAGGGAGTTAGGAAGGGGATAGGTCAGTCCAGGGAGGACGGACAGGTCAAGGGGGCGGGATGAGGTTGGTCGGTAGGAGATGGAGGTGTGGCTTGAGGTGGGAGGAGGGGATAGGTGGGAGGAAGAACAGGTTAGGGAGGCAGGGACGAGCTGGACTGGTTTTGGGATGCGGTGGGGGGAGGGGAGATTTTGAAACTTGTGAAATCCACATTGATACCATTGGGCTGCAGGGTTCCCAAGCGGAATATGAGTTGCTGTTCCTGCAACCTTCGGGTGGCATCGTTGTGGCACTGCAGGAGGCCCAGGATGGACATGTCGTCTGAGGAATGGGAGGGGGAGTTGAAATGGTTCGCGACTGGGAGGTGCAGTTGTTTATTGCGAACCGAGCGTAGGTGTTCTGCAAAGCGGTCCCCGAGTCTCCGCTTGGTTTCCCCGATGTACAGGAAGCCACACCGGGTACAGCGGATGCAGTATACCACATTGGCAGATGTGCAGGTGAACTTGGCAAATTCAGCTCATTAGCATGTTACTTTGTCCAGTTGGCTATAAGAGTGAGGTTCTGAGAGATATTCAGTGAATTCTCATTTAGTATTTTTACAAAAAGTTATTTTGAGATTTCTGAAAGCTCACATATCTGATTGAAACCTCACACCTTGCTCAGTAAACACTTTGAACAAATCCTTTTCGTATTCATGAATTGAAGAAGCCAACCGTTAGTGAACATTAAGAGGAAAAATAATATTTTCACTGTTACTTCACACAGCATGAACGTATACATTTCAAAGGCCATTTTCTGTTTTCCTGCTTAATATGTCAAGTCTTGGCAGTAAAAGCCTTATCACCAGGATAACAGGGCAGAGTCAGAAGCAATTGAACCTATGGTTTACACTTGCATGTATACCAGATTCAAAACCGCAGAATGAAATTGAGAAATAGTAACAGAATTAGCATATCTCTTTGATTATTTGGAGAATCTGGGCACAATTGTTTAAGCAGAAAATCCTGGAAAATACACAGCAGGTCAAGTTAGTAACCTTTCATCAGCTGTAAGGTTGCTGACCAGAAAGTTTAGCCCTGATTGTGGTTTTTGGATCAAATGGGGCTCACTGCTTGTGGAAACAGTTACCTGAGAGTCATTTTGCCAAATGAACGAATTCGTGGGCAGCAAGGTAGCTGCACAATTAGAGATTATGTTTGTATCACATAAGAAGAAAATCTATCTGATTGTAGTTACTGGATTAACAGCCCAGATCTCCAGGCTCTGGTTTCAAGGAAATTGACTCAAATCGAACCATGAAAAATGCTGAAATTTGAAAACAAAGTGTAAAAAATATTATTCCCTCTAACTTGGGGGCTGTTGTAGTGCAATGGTAGTGTCCTACCTCTGGCCAAGAGGCCCGAATTCATGTCCCCCCTGCTCCAGACATAATTAATAACTTGTCTGAACAAGTTGGTAGAAATTATCTAGAAAATGGCAAAGATTCTGTCTCCCTATTTCAGGGCCTTACTATTTAGTGTAACATTTCTGAGATAGATGCTGCTGATTGTCATGGCCTCATGAGGTCTCAGTTACTTTGCAAAACTGAAGATGGTTTTAAGGCTTCCTTGCGACACCTACTGCCTGGGCCACCGTGCTGGTCACACAGTAACATCTGTGGGTCTCCCTTCTCGTGAACCTTGTGTCTATATCTCTGTGGTATGGAATCCTGCTGCCACCCCCAAATGATGACTGACTGCTTATCTGCCTCTCATAACGTTCACTTAGACCACTGATTTCCTGAATGTTTTTATTCACACTGACATTTGGTTTATGGCACTCATGACGAATTTGAGGCCACAAAAAAGGACAGCGACTTAGAATTCTGAGGAAAGTAGCTCACCTTTGACTCCATAAACCCTGTCTACCATCGACAAAGCACAAATCAGGAGCATGATTGAATTATCTCCAGTTGCCTGGATTAATGCAGGTCCCAATAATTTTTGAGAAGCCTCATACTATCCAGGACAAAATAGTAGACTTGAGTGGCATCATGTCCACCACCTTCAATATTCACTCCCTCTGCCACCGGTGCACAGTTGCAGCATTGTGTGCCATTTATAAGATACAGTGTACCAAGTAACCAAAGCTCTTTCAATAACGTTTTTTCAAGTCCACAACCTTTAGTGCCTGGAAACACAAGAGCAGCAGATGTACAGGAACATTACCTGCATGTTTCCTTCCATGCTGCAAATCATCCTGCCTGCAAAATATGTCAGCACTTGTTCACTGTCACTGCGTCAAAATCCTGAGACTAAACTTTCCCCTCACCTAACCACAAACAACACTACAATAAGTTCTCATACTGGTTAGTCTGCAGTAATTCAAAAAGACAGTCCTTTAACGGTAATTAAGGATGGGCAAGAAACACCGGCCTTGCCAACAAAACTCACATTTAATGAACGAACCTTTAAACGATGTAGGGCTGTGGATCATCAATGACAGAAGTGTATTCCACTGCAATCTGTGACCTCATGATCCACCATTTCCCTCGGTCTACCATTCCTATTAAGCTAGGAAATCAGCTCTGGTTCAGTGAGAAATGTGGAAAAGCATTGCAGCAGCATCATCACAAATATCAGAAATAAGGCACCAAACAGCTAAAACTATCATACACTATAGCATGTCGAACAGCAGGACCAGCATGCTGGGGAGAGAACAAAGCAATTGCATTGCCAAACGACCATATCAACATTCTACATTATGAAAGTGGCCTTCGGCAGGGTGCCCAAAGCACTCAGAGTCTTGGAGGCTTGGCACTTGTTTATATGCCAATAGGGCAATAGGAGGTGAAAAGACTCAGCAAACGTAAGTTAAGTTTGCAGTGGCAGCCATTGCGTGAGTCTAACTGTGTGCAATTACAAACAGATTCCCAACTCAGGCACATGTTTACCTTGCTAGCAACTGAGGTTACCTTATTTTGGAATGCTTCAAGTGAATGACGATATTGGGAGGCCATGTTACCTCCCATAATTCACTGGTCCAATGTGAATGAGTTATACCCCGGAACAACCTCCTTGTCCCAGGCATAGGCGCACAACATAGTTCATTCATCCAAAGTCAAAATCGACCCTTAACAGTGCTTGCCTCAGGCATAAACAACATTTTTGCCCTGGGTAAACACCATTTGTCTCTGACAGAACAAGTGGAAATCCTTATTTCTTATGAATGATAAAATGTTTGCTGTACACACTGAATATGATTAGGGATAGAATAGAATTTGCTGAAACAGTGCCTTGTCTACTGTACTGCAGTAACCTAATCCTTCAAGTCATGGTACTAGCCGTCATATTAATCTGCTCTGAAACAGGGAAATACTTTGAATTAATGGCTTTTTCCATTTGCTGAGGAAACAAAGCATCTCTGTTCCACCCTAAGCACACATATGCAAGAGGGTTTTGTCACTCCAAAGGTTGCATGACCTTGTGTTGAATGAATGTGAGATTTGTGCAATTGATATATGACAGAGTGCTTGAATAAATATGTAGTTAAGGAAGGAGATGATTGGCTTATAGTAAGTTAAAATGTGTGTGTCATTTCGATTTAGAAAAATAATTTATCAGGGGGTTACATTTAGACACTAAATTCCTCCCTGACAGATTACTGTGAGCAAGGAATATATTCATATCTCATGGAATTTCATCCTTTGATATGTTTTATGCAATTTTGATTAATTAATAGCATATACAGGTTTTGGTAAATACTTCCCTCTTCAAAAAGGTAGGTTGAAGGGTTACATTTATAAATGAGAGACCACTGCTAACAAAAGGTTTTGGTGATATGTATTAATACTATCAGTTTGCATTACAAGTCTGCTTCATGGGTTGATGCAGCCAAAAGTGATCAAATAAATTCCCCTTCTAGAAGAGAATTAAATAGAAGAATCTTTATTCTTCAAGCTACAAGTGAGAAAATTTAATAAAAAAAAGCGAAAATATATGCATGAATGATTCACTATATATTTTTTAAAACTTGTTCCTTGCTAATTTCGGTGTTTCAGTGCAAATTAAATTCCATCCAAGTATAATTGAACTGTTCAGACCATGCTACCCTGGACAGTAGTTTAGAACTTAACAATCAAGCAAGTACTGTCCCAGGCTGAGGACAGAGGTACTATTAATGCTGAGAAAAGCACATCTCTGAGAACAGGATTTAAAATTATACCCACAGACAGAGTGAAGTTTTATATTTTTATTCAGCACCCTTTTGTCACTCAGAATGCAGGCTATAATTATGTGTGCTGCTCTGATTGGAAATCTTGAATCTATTTAATGGTGCAGTCTTACTTTTCCCAATTAACAGCACCTGATTTGAGTTCTTTTCTATTGGCACATCAAGATTACCTAACTGGAGCAGAAGAAGTTGTGGGCTCATGCTGCTTTGGAAGATTAACAAGGCCATTTGCTGTGTCATTGCTAAGAGATGCTCCCTCCCAGGAAACAGCAGAATGTGCCACTAAGGCTATTACTGAAACCAGTGATCCATTGATTCTCGAGGTCTGTGGTCTCCCCTCAATTTATTATCTTGGCAGTATCGCATTAATATTGGCCTGGCTCCTGTATGACAGCACACTACAGACACGGATCCAGTAATGAGGCCAAGGAGACAAAAGGTTCCTTAACTGCACGTAGCAAAATAATTTTGCTCCCATTGTGATCGAAATGTAACATTCCACTGGTTCAAGTGCTTTGTTATCTCCTGCTTAAGGTGCAGTTTCACTGTACATAACCTAGCCCACCTGTAGATGGCAGGTTGATCTCATCTGCAGACAGCAGATGAGCAAAGAGGATTTTTTTTGTTGAAACCTGCCTGCTTATCCAAGGGCAATAAGACACAATTGACAAAATTCTCAGAAAGGCAGTGTGTAGTATATCTAACGGCTCTGTTGATTAATATGTTGAATGGTCTAGGTCGAACAGGTCATGAACAGGTTCAGACTCTCAGAGCTGCACTGCAAGTGTGTATATGACAGTTGGCTTCATTGCCTGTAAAGGATAAAGGTTGGGGTTGGAACTGGGGCTTGGGGAATAAGTAATGGTTTCAGCTCATTGCCTAACAACCACTGCTGAAACATTGTGCGTATGTGTGCATTTGTATATCTGTGATGTGCCAAGGTGGAAAGCTTGCTTGATTCCTGAGATTCTGCTGAAGAAAACCCCTTTCGGTGATATATTTGAGAAATGGTGACATAACTTTATTGCTTTCAGAAAAGGTGATGAGGATATTGGAAGAAATGACCAATAGCCTATCTACATATACCTTAATTAAGTATATACTCCTAATACATAAAAGTAGAAACATTTTTGCAAAATGAGGAGGAATGTCCTGAAGCTATTTAAGCTGTCAACTCTTGTACATACAGCAGTTCCACAAAATGTGAGGCTATCTCCAACATACACTAAAATAGATTTAAAACCTTGCAGATAAAGGAGATCAAATAAATCATGGCAGTGACCAACAGATATCACTACAGTTGGAATAGCCATGCCTACTATTATGTCATAGGCTCTGGCACAACTAATGCATAAGGCAGTGGTCAGGAACTTTAATGAAAAGAAGACAATATTTCTAAAAGAGTAGTCAAATAAGTATTATTATAAGGCTTGGTTAATAATAACAAGATCAAGACAGGGGCACATCTCTGAATCTTCATGCACACGATGTAATTGATTCTAAAATATACATATATCAATATCAAGGATAGAGAATTTATGATTTACAACAACATTTGAACTACAAGATCCAGATTGAATCTGTTTTTTTAATTCATTCAAAGGATGTGGATGTTGCTGGTGAGGCCAGTATTTATTGCCCATCCCTGATTACCCAGAAGCTGGTTAAGAGTCAACCACATTGTTGTGGATCTGGAGTCACATGTAGTCCAGGTAAGGATGGCAGTTTCTATCCCTAAATGACATTAGTGAACCAGGTGGGTTTTTCCAACAATCAACAATAGTTTCATGGTCATCATTAGACCTGTAATTCCAGATTTTTATTGAATTCCAATTCCATCAACTACCACAGTGATATTCAAAACCAGGTCCCCTGGGACACTGGATTTTTATATTAACAATAATACACTAGGTCATCGCCTCTCTCGTCTTGCTGTCTTGCAAATATAATGTTAATAACAGTCTGAAAAAAATAAAACAAGCTATTTAATGAACCTTTATTAAATGCTAAAAACACCTCCTACCTTAATTTTTGTTGCTGGATTTCTTTGGGGAGTCATTTGATAGATATCTGGTTCGTGCACAGTTGTTTCTATTTCAAAAAGCATGTAAAGTTTCATCATCCCCAACTTGGCTTTCAATGAAACTTATACTTGAAAAGACTTGTTCACACCAGAGCTGAATCAATCTTCTCAGTCTGTTAAAAACCAAAAGAACTACAGATGCTGTAAATCAGG
>NW_025978610.1:0-6446 GCF_021869965.1 Rhincodon typus | reverse complement strand
TTGCTCCTCTGATGCTGCTTGGCCTGCTGTGTTCATCCAGCTCTGCACCTTGTTATCTCTGATGGTTAAAAAAATCTATTTATGGTTAATTGGACTGTGGAGTGTGATTGAGGTATATAACAAGGTGCTATATAAATACAATTTGTTGCATTCAAGGGGAAAACAATGAAATACTAAAATATTTTTTGTGACAATTCTTGGAGATAGATTAATGATTAAACTTACAAGAGGAAGATTGTTTTTATCAAGCCAGAAAATTTAAAATTAACAATCAGGATAAAGTGACAGTTTGGATGACTCTTGCCAATGACTGGAATAAATAATACTGAAAAAAAAAGACGGCAGATGCAACAGTTGATGTTTAAACTCAATACATTTCAAAGTATTGAGTAATTGATGCAACAAATTCATGAAGTTGTTCTACTCACCTTTGAACATCATACTTTGCAATAAAGAAGATTGTTCCACTCTTCTATAAATCATGCTAATTTAGATGGTTATTACTTAGATTCATAGAGTCATAGAGATGTACAGCATGGAAGCAGACCCTTCAGTCCAACTCATTCATGCTGACCAGATATCCTAATTTAATCTATTTGCCAACATTTAGCCCCTATCCTTCTAAACCCTTCCTATTCATCAGATAAATGGATATTGTACTCTGTCATTTGTGAACTGATAATTTCGGAAAGCTGTATTTGCAATTTCAATATAAACTAATTTTTGCAATGCGTTTCTAAGACATTCTTCACATTTTGCGGATTTAATCCAAGAGAATAATAAGAATATATACTTTTTTTCAGAAACAGTGATGCATGTTATGGTAACAAAGCTTCAGTAAGTGCGATGCACACAATATATTAAAAAATCAGTGCAAGATTCTTTTTGCTAACCTCTGTTGCGCATAAGTTATGCAGAATGTTTTTCTTTTTGTGCCCTGACCAATGCATTGCCCAAATAAAGAGGTAAAAACATACTATTACAAGAAAGGTGAGTGTCCTTTATGTAAGCAGAATCTGGACAAATCAATTAAGATTACATTCCAATGTAATTCTTGACTGCTATATTCCTGGAATTTCTGTCTTTTGGATGAGATATTAAGCTGAAGTATTCTCTGGCCTTTCAAAGTGATGAAAAGAATCCTACTACACTAACTGAAGAAGAGCAGAGAAAGATCCAAGTATCTCAACCGGCTATCCTCCCTCAAGTAATGCCAGCAAAACAGTTTAACTGTGCCTAAATCTTTTAATCTTCATAAAGGTTAGACAAAACAAATTGGCATAGAAGCCTTGAGGATGAGTTCATACAATCTATTCAGGACAGTTTTTTAGAACAACTCATTTTGGAGCCAACCGGGGATCAGTATATTTTAGACTTGTAATGAACCAGAGATGATCTCAATGTAAAGGACGCTCTACGGAAGAGGGGTAATAGTATTGTAGAATTTCATATTTAGTCTGAAAAGTGAGAAATTTGGATCTGAACCCCATGTCTGAACCCTAAATAAATTCAATTGCCTGAGTACAAAGACAACGTTGGCTAAAATTGATTGGGAAAATAGATTAAAAGTTAAAATTGTGGCGAAGCAATGGTGAACATTTAAGATGATATCTCAAAACTCTCAGTAACAATATATTCCATTTGAGAAAGGAAGATTCTATGAGAAAGATGCCATAGCTAATTAATTGAGGTAACATTGACATCAAATTGAAAGAAAAGGTACATAATGCTATAAAGATTAATGGTAGTGGAGAATATTTAGAAACCAACAAAGGA
The DNA here is from genome assembly GCF_021869965.1 of Rhincodon typus. NCBI lineage: Eukaryota > Metazoa > Chordata > Chondrichthyes > Orectolobiformes > Rhincodontidae > Rhincodon > Rhincodon typus. The sequence continues at coordinate 4,670 of NW_025978610.1, read as the reverse complement.
TGACTAAAAAATGAGGGGAAGATATTAGAATATTTAGTAAACCAACAAGCAATATAAAGCACATGAGCTTCTATCAGAATGCAAAATGGAGCAGAGTAGCTGAATAAACATGGATCCCTTAGAGGATGAGGCTGGGCAACTTATAATAGAAAACAGGTAACCAACAGAGAATTTGAACAAGTGTTTTGTATATGTCTTCATGGTTGAAGGCACAGAATGCATCCCAAAAATAGAAAATCAAATGGGGAAATGGGGTAAAAAACGTAAATCAATCACTATCACTGAAGGAAATAAATTAGGGACACAAATACGGATAAAAGCTAACAAGTCTCCTGGGCCTAATGGCCTGCATTTTCATGTTTTAAATGAAGTGGCTAGAGGGATAGTGGATGCATTGATTCTAATTTTCCAAAAATCCCTTTTGGAATGGTGCCAGCGGACTGGAAAACCATAATGTAACATTTCTGTTTAAGATAGTTGGGAGTCTGAAAGTAAGAAGTTATAGGTCAGTTAGTCTGACATCTGTTGTTGGAAAAAGTCCTTTCAAGCATAGGATGGTCTTTCTCTTCAGATGACATCCATCAAATCTGGAAAAGACATTTTGAACAATTCCTCAACATGGAATCCACAATGGCAGCTGATATTCTCCACCCTAAAATGATTCTGAGGTGGTTGAGTTAGAAAATACTACTTGCAGAAGAGCTGAACTTACTCCTGGATTTCCCAAACACTTTAGCGCTATATCCAGCTTCCAGCTTGTCTGTGAATTATAATCAAGTGCTGCATATTTGTAAGGCTATTTTAAATAACTATATGATTGTAAGGCCATATTGCTCAATTGGTAGAACATGAGACCTATAATCTCAAGCTCACAGATTTGTGCCCCATGTTAAGCAAGTGATTCATTTAGAGCCTTCTGACACAATAGCAATGTCCCTACCTCTTGGCCAGAAGGTTAGGGTTTAAGTCCCACCTCTCTTTGAAATGTCTGAAAAGGTTAGTTAAAATAGCTATCATTACTTACTAATTGTAAAGCCAGTTACTATTACTGTATGTTTATAAGGTCATTTAATGTAGCTGTATGATTGTAAGTTCACACTATGGCTGTATGATTTTAAGTTCAATTCCTGTAGCTTATTACAGTAAATCTGATTACCGTACTTGTATAAGTGAGTCTGTTAACTGTAATGCTACAAAAGGATGAAAACAGTTCTATTTTGTGATGGACATAAAAGTACATTGTCAAAGTTAGCAGTAAAGGTTTGTGCACTTGAATAACTGGCCATTTGCCACAAATATAAAGCAATGATGATTCCAACATTAATGACCTGGACTTAGATATAATGTTCTATTTAAACATAAAGGCCCCTTTTTTCCTCCAAGGCTGCCATACAAGTTAAATTGAATTGACAGATAATTTATGAGTGAATCATCTTACAAATGTCACTCCTAAGAGGAGTAGTAAATATAAATTACACTGTTCTGATGGAACCATGCCTTATGCTGGGTGCAGATTGACTTTATAATAATAAATCAATAAAAGCTAGAATCAACATGTTACATTCTCTCGAGCTCTGGGAAGTTTAAATGTCAGTGAAGTGCTGAACTACACCTGAGAATTAGACCCAGGCACAATAATTACAAAGGTTTTGGATTAGGGCATTGAAAGGATACAGTGTGTGTTCCCCCACAACTTGGTGTAAACCATTACTTTGATATTGCAACACAGATAAAGGGTTGTTGGTAATTGCATCTCTCCTTCAATGTCATTTTTTGGCAGTTGGACTAAAAATTAATTTGCAAGGAAGAAATAAATTCTTAGGAGTGTACTGCGAATTCCATTAATGTGAAGTGAAGAAAAAATTCAGGGTTATCTAAAGGAGTGAATGTCCCTATAGGTGGCATAAATAGAAAAACATGAACAATTAACTCTAACCATGCAGGACAACTCACGATATAAGAATATACCAAGCTGCCAAATGTTGGAAACATTTCAACCTTTACTTTAAAAGAAAATGTGATTTTAATTTTCTTAATTAACAGTCTGCCTAGGTAAAGCAACCCATAAATTAAAAATATGACAGGTTAGAAAGGAGGCTCATTGTTTGACAATCTCTTTTTAAAAGAATACACAATCACATGTGCTGTCACCCATCAAAAGCCATAACTAAAATATAAATCATGGAATTAAACTTTAAACTTACAGTATTGGCTGATTTTTCAGTCCAACAAGCTTTTATGGCGTGTGCACTTAATAGTTGTGTGAGTTCAAAAGGAAAACACAAATATTTAAAAGTACTTTGTGAGGACACCTGGATTGCTTCACCTAATGAAACAAAGTGTTTTCACATTCTAGTACTTGGGTCCAAATCCAACTTAGATAGCCAGGATGAGTCCAAATCAATAAGCATTTTTAGGAACATAGAAACAAGAGGCTATTTTATTCTTTCGGTTTTTTCAGTATTCCGTGGCTGATCTGTATCTTAATTCCATTTACACATCTTAGTTCCAACGCCTCTTGATAACATAAATTTGTCAATCTCAGTTTTGATATTTGCATTTGATTCCCAGTCTCAACAGCTTTTTGCAGGTGAGAGTATTTATGTGTCCATCAGCCTTGTGTGAATAAGTATCATTCTCTGAACCGCCCAACTCTAATTTTAAGATTTACTAGTTTGTTGAGGACTTTGTCAATAGGATACAAAATATATGAGCAGAAGACCATATAGCCCTACAAGCCTGCTGTACAATTCAAAATGATAATAGCTGATCTTGGGTTTCAATCTCATTTTCCTGCCCCCTATCCATATCATTCAATCCTTAAGAGACCAAAAACTGGTCTGTCACCACTTTAAATATATTCAATGATACTACTTTCAGAATCCACCAGGATAGAGAAATCCAAAGATTCAGAGCTCTTTTTAGTGAAGAAATCTCCTTATCTCAGTCTCAAATAATCAACCCATCATCCTAAGGCTGTGTCTCTATATTCTAGATATTCTATAAACTGCCATTCAGTACCTACCATATTCAGTTCCTTCAGAATTTTGTGTGTTTCAATGTGATCATTTTTCATTCCCTTAAACTCTAGAGAAAATATGTCAAATTTACTCAGCCTGTCATCATTTGGCAACCTTTTCATCTGAGGAGGCAAACTAGTGAACCGTCTCTGTACTGCCTCTAATACAAGTATATCCTTCCTTAAATGTGGAAGCCAAAATTGCAGAAGACCTCCACGTCTGCTCTCATTAAAGCCCTGCATAAATGCAGCAACTAACTTTATTCTGGTACTCTAATTTGTCTACAGTAATGTACAATATGGAATTTGCCTTTCTGATTCCTTGCTGAACTAGCCTTCTAACTTCCTGATTTCCTTGTGCAAACATGCAGAAGTTCCTCTGGACATCAACATTTATGAAGTATTTTTAAAACACCATTCTGCTTTTCTATTCATGTGAACAAAATGAATAACTTATACTTTCTCACATTATACTCCATCTGCCATGTTGTTGCCCACACTCTTAACCTGTCTATATTTCTTTGCAGCCTCTCTATGCCTACCTCACAGATTATATTTCCATTTAGCTTTGTATCATCAACAAACATAGTTATATTAGTAACAAAATCAGAAATCACATGACAACAGATTATAGTCCAATAGGTTTATTTGAAAACACAAGCTTTCGGAGCCTCACTCCTTCTTCAGGTGTTAGTGAGAGAGGAAGTATCAGATACAGAATTTATAAGCAAAAGATCAAAGGGCCACACCACTGATGAGGATATATTAAACAAACCTAAAATGCTGTTAAATCTTTAATCAGTTAGGAGGTTTTAATTGATTAATATGTATATGTAAAAAACAAATTCCTTTCAAGTCACTGTCCTGAGAGAACTAAAGGTTTTATCAGTGTAAAGAAGAGGTGACATTTTAGGCCAGACAGTGCATGTTCGGTGTGAGGCCTTGTTTAGAATCTGTTTATGTTTTGGTGTGGAGTCAGGTTGGTTTTGTTTCTAAAGTAGGAATTTATAAAATGCCACATTGACTGACTGTCTATAAATTGTGTGTTTTTGAAGGGGAAGGGGCAAGAGAGAGAGAAAGATTGTGTGTGTGGGAGAGAGAGAGAGTGTGTGTGTGTGTGTGTGTGGGAGAGAGAGTGAGGGTGCGTGTGTGTGCAAGAGAGAGTGTATGTGCATGTATGCATGTGTGTGTATGATGGGGGGAGAGAGAGAAAGAGTATGTGTGTGTGGGAGAGAGGGTACGCACGTGCGTGTATGACAGGGGGAGACAGACAAAACAGTGTGTGTAAGAGAATGTGTGTGTATGAGGGGAGTTGGAGAGAGAGACTGTGTGTGTGTGTGAGAGGATCTGTGTGAGTGTGTGTAAGGGGTGAAGAGAGAGGAAGTATGTGTGTGGGAGAGAGTGTGTGTATGTGGATGCATGGGAGAGAGAGAGAGAGAGAGTGTGTGTGTGTGTGTATGTGTGTGTGCTTGAGAGACAGTGTGTTTATGAAAGAGGATCTGTGTGTGTGTGTGTGAGAGAGAGTGTGTGTATGTATGAGAAAACAAGGTGTGGAGCTGGATGAACACAGCAGGCCAGGCAGCTTCAGAGGAGCAGGAAAGCTGACGTTTTGGGTCTGGACCCTTCTTCAGAAAAGACATTTCTGAAGAAG
>NW_025978609.1:0-6446 GCF_021869965.1 Rhincodon typus | reverse complement strand
AATTAATCTATTCCGTTTGACCATATCCCTCAACCCCTCCTATTCGTCGACCCATTCACTTGCCTCTGAAATGTTGTTATTGTGCCATCCTTCACCAATTCCACTGGCAGCTTATTGCATACATGTGCCACCCTCTAATTGAAAATATTGCCCCTTAGGTCCCTTTTAAAACTTCCCCTCTCAAAATAAACACATGACCTCTAGTTTTGGACTCCCCTAACTTGGGGAAAAGACCCTGACTGTTCACCCTATCCATGCTCTCATGATTTTATAAACCTCTATTAGGTCCTCCTCGCCCTCTGACACTCCAGGTAGAATGGCCCTAACCTATTCAGCCTCTCCTTTTAGCTCAAACCCTCCAACCCGCGGGTAACAGATCTTCAATCTGAAAAGTAACCCTCGACCACTACCCTCTCTCCTGCCTTCTAATCAATTTTTGTATCCAGTCGTCTCGTTCTCCCTGTATTCCGTGTGATCTGAACTTGTTAACCAGTCTACCATGCGAACTTTGTCAAACCACTTAATCAAGAGTGGCACCATTGAATCAGTCTCTCAAACTTACTTTGACTGCAGTCCTTTGAAGACTTCTCTTCTCTTTCCCGGTAGGCCTGCAAAAACAATCCTTTTGTGAAGACATTGCAGCCATGGAGGCAGCTTCTCTGTTGGCTGAAGGATTTGATAAAAGACTGTACACACAAAGCATTTCCACTTGGCATTTCTGAGGCCCCGAAGGTTGCGTTCATGACTCAGATGCTTGGCAATTGAGGGCTCATGTGTCATTCTGGTTATTACAGAGTATGATCTCGTCTGACATTATCAAGGAATTGCTACGTTACTGGATATATGATGCAATGAGATTCAGAAATGGATATTAAAAAGCCTGTGGCATTATTCAAAGAAAGAATGCCTTCCTCTTTGTCCAGTCCAATATTTCAATAATGGTGAATGGATATTTTTCAGGCTGGGAAGCAGGTTTGTAGTGGAATTTCCAGGGGCTGCTACTGGGACTTTTGTCGTTCCTGATAGATAATTAATTATCTTGATCGTGGTGTACAGGGGACAATTTCCAAGTTTGCATGCCATTAAACTTCACAATTGTACATTGTGAGAAGAATTGTGTGGAAATCCAAAAGTGCATTGAAAAGTTGATGGAGTGGGCAGATAGGTGGACGATAAGGTACAATACAGAGAAGTGTAAGGTGATGCACTTTGTCTTTCAAGTGTTTTTCCTACCAATGTAAAATAGGAGTATGGACGTGCACAGTTGAAATGTTGGTCGCAGTACAGCTGGAGAGAGCAATAAATAAAGCATAAAGCCTTTAATAATTCGGGTATAGAGTATACGACGAAGAAGTTGATTATATTGAACTTCTACAAGGTAAGTTAAATCTCAGCTGTACTATTGTACACAGTTATGGCCTGCACATTATAGGAAAAAGGAAAGTGCGTTGATGTGCTGGATATTACTAAAATGGTTCCAGGTCGGAAAAGCTTCAGATGCAAGAATAGATTGAAGAGTTTGGGACTGTTCTCTCTCAACAGCAGGCAGAGAGGAGATGGAACTGAGGTGTTTTTGAAATCGTGAATGGGCTAAAAATAGTAGATAGGGAGAAGATATCCCCGCTCGGAGAAGAGCTTTATCACACAGTGTGTAGTTAGGTTATGGAGTCCACTGCTGTAAGTGTGATGAATGAGTTTCAATGGAGACGTACAGAGGGCATTGGATGAAAATGGTGTGCAGTGACAGGCGGAAAAAAGATTTGCATGTGATGATAGAGACAACTCAGTATGATGGGCCAAATGGCCCCTTCCCCTTCTGTAATTTTGTGATTTGATGTGTCCAGAAATTACCTGAAATTTATTAAAAACACCGTTAAAACAGCACTGTTACTACTTAACCATCTTTCAAAGGATTACTTTGACTTCAAAATGGTTTTGTGGAATCTCCGAAGACAGATAACATCGGGTTTAAAATGACACAGAGGCAGAGGGTCAATACTGAAGCAGTACTTCATTGCAACACGGTTAGAATTGAGGATGTGCCTCTTGATTGGACAGCCAGTGCTGAGATTATGCAGGTCTATCACAGTGTAAATGTTGAATGAAAGCCTCATTGTCAGAGCGTCAGAAATGTGGGACTGCATTATTGTCAGAGGGTCTGGATTGAGGCAGTGCCTCATTACGCAGATGTCAGAATTGAAGCAGTGTCACATGATGGGAGGGTCAGTCCTGAGGTATGACAGCACTGTCAGTGGTTCAGAACTGTGGAAATGCTTCCTTATCATATGGTCAGCACTGAACAGGTGCCTTAATATCATATGATCAGTCCCGATAGAATGTCTCATTATCGGGAGTTATTCCCGAGTCAGTGCCTGTTTGTCAAACGTACAGAACAGAGGGTGTGCATCATTGTCAGAGGGTCAATACAGAGACAGTACCTGATTGTAAGGGGGTCGGATCGGGGTGTGCCACATGCTTCGATGGTCAGTTCTGAGGCATTGCTTCATTGTCAGAGGGTCACGACTGAGACACTGTCTCATTGTAAGAGGGTAGTGATTGAAGGGGTCGCACACGTTTAGATAATCTGTACGGAGGTACCGCAGATCAATCAGAAGACTAGTCCTGAGGGACTGCCTCGTTGTCAGCAGGTCAGTTTGGAGGAAGTGCTTCACTGTCAGAGCATTGGTACTGAGCGAGTACCTCATTGTGAGAGTCAGAATCAAGGGAGTGCTCACATTTTAGACAGTCAGTACATGTAGTCAGCACTGACAGTGGGTGAGTACGAAGGGTCCATTCTGAAGCAGTGCCTCAATGTAATGTGATCAGAATGGATGGAGGGCCACATGATTCGCGGTTTGGCTCTAAGAAATGGAAGCACTGTCAGATCTCATTGCCGCGATGTGTAGGTGTCGATGTTGGACTGAAGGGGGAGTGAGGCTCCGAAAGCTTGTGTTTTCAAATAAACCTGTTGACTGTATCCTGGTGTCGTATGACTTCAGACCTCGTTGCCATAGCGTCAGAAATGTAGGAGTGCATTATACTCACTGGGTCAGTACTGAGGGAGTGCCTCATTGTCAGAGCGTCAATACTGTGGCAGTGCCTCATTGAAATGGGGTCAGGATTGCGGGTGTGCCTCACGGTTACAGAGTCAGTAGTGAGGAACTGCAGCTCTGTCAGAGGATCAGTTCTGAGGTAGGACTGGAATGTCAGTCCAGAGGCTCACTGGTCTATAGTTCCCTGGCTCTGCCTCAACCTCAGTATTGATCCTCTGACAATTATGCACTCCCACTGACCTTACCCTCCAACAGTGCTGAAATGCCACAGTACTGATCCTCTCATCAGAATCATAGAATCCCCACAGTGTAAAACAGGCCATTAAGCCCAAGTCCACACTGACCCTCCTAAGCGCATCTGACCCATCCCCTTAACCTATCCCTGTAACACTGCATTTCCCTCAGTATTCTCACATGATGCCCTCCCTCAGAATGGACTCTTTGACAGTGAAGCACACGCTTCGGAATGAATCTCTGACAGGACACTCTCTCAGTATTGACGTCTGATCATGAGGCTCGTGCTCAGTCCTGCCCCCCTGACAATTCTGATCCCATTACAAAGTGGCACTGCCTCACCAATGACACTCTGACAAAGGAGCAGTGCGTCAGAACTGACCATCTGACAAGGAGGCACTCCTTCAGTCTGACCCTCTCTCACTGCTGCAGAAGTGATCTTTTGTTAATGAGGTACTGCCTGGGTTCTGACCCTGATAGAGCTAAAATACCTCAGTACTTACTGTCAGTCTGTGGCAAACCCTCCATTCTGACACGATTACACTGAAGCTCAGCCTCAGTGCTGACCCACTGACAAAGAGACTCTGTCTCAGAACTGACCAGCTGACAATATGCCAGTGCCCTAGTTACTGACACAATGATAATGAAGCCGTCCCTCAGGACTGACCCTCTAAATGTGAGGTCGCCCTTAATTCTGATGCCCTTACAATGATGCACTGCCCCAGTTCTGACCCCTCCGTAATTAGGAACTGGCTCTGTCTGACAGTAATGCACTTCTGCAGTACTGACCCTCTGACAATGAAGCACTCCCTCTGTACTAAAGCTCTGATAGTCCCTCAATCCCTCAGTAATGCCCCTCTGACAATGAAACAGTCCTTCAGTTCTGACACTGTCACAGTGCTGCAATGTCTTAGTGACCCTGTAATCGTTTCGCACTACCTCACTTTTGATGCCTTTATCGTGAGGCAATGCCTCAGCACTGATCCTCTGATACAGCTGCAATACCTTAGCACTGACCCTCTCTGTGTAGCGAACCCTCAATTCCCACACCGTTACACTGAGGAACGGCCTCACAACACCAACTCTGACAATGAGTCATTCCTCTGCGACGAACCCTCTGAACAATGAACAATGCCTCAGCACTGACACACTGACAATAAGGCAGTCCCTTAGTAGTGACTGGCTGATCATAATATCACAGTCATGACTCTCTGATTGTGTGGAGTCCCTTCAATTCGGACACCTTTCGAAAGAAGCATTGCCTCCTTATTGATGCTGTGACAGTGCTTCAATAGTCAGTGCTGACCTGCTAATCATGGATCCATCCCACAGTTCTGATCCCGTTACCTGGAGTCCCTTGCTCAATTCTGACCCTCTCACTGTACTAGACTATCTCAGTAATGTTCCTGCAAACGTGTTGCACTCCCTTATATTGAGACTGTGCACCCCAATGGACCCTCTAACACAGAGACAGTCCCTCAGCAGTGACACTGACCTTCTGACAATGAGGCTGTCAATTCTGACCCCTTTACATTGAGGCACTGCGTGAGTATTGACCACTGAGGCACTTCCTCAGTAGTTACTTTCAGACAGGTTAGAGTTAAGGCCAGATGAAGGTTAGGGTGGGGCTTTGGTTTCGGGTTAGGGCTGAGGCTAGGGTGAGAGTTGAGGTCAGGGTTGAGGCTGCAGCTGGGGGCTGGGACCAGGACCGGGACAAGCTCAGTCGGGGGAGGTGGGAGGGGGAGGGGGATAGGGGTGGTGGGATGGCCGAGGGCCAGGGCACAGGACAGTCGGGGCCAGGAGAGGGTCAGGCTGGGTTTAGGGCTCAGGATGAGGGCCGAGTCAGGCTGCGGCTTGGGTTAGAGTTAGGTAGGGGAACGGGTCTGGGACAGGCAGGGGTTAGAGTCGGGGCTGCGGGCTGGGTGCTGGGACCGTAAGCGGGTCGGGGTCGGGGTCCAGCTCGGGTTCGGAGTCTGTCTCTTGGTCAGGCTCAGGGCCTTGGTTGAGGCTCAGGGTCACGGCTGCGACAGGCTGCGGGGGAGTGTTGGGCTGGGGGGCGGTAATGGCTGGGTCTGGGTCTAAGTCGCTGGCATCTGGGCAGGGTGGGGTAGGGGCGGGGCAGGGAGCTTGGGCCTGGGCCGCGACAGGCTTCGGGCCGAGGGCTGTGGGTTAGGGTCAGGGTCCGGTGGCCGCGGCCAGGACAGTCTGGAGTTAGGGTTAGGGTCGGGGACAAGCTGCGGCAGGATCGGGGCTGCGACAGGCTGGTGGCTGGGGTCTGGGGCCGGTTTTAGGGTTACAGCTGGGAGAGGGGCTGAAGACTGGGGTCTGGGGCCGTTGCGTCGGGCCGAGGCTAAGGCGAGGTTTACGGTGATGGTCTGGTCTGGGGCCCTGGATTGGGTCGGGCCGGGCCGGATCAGGCTGGGTGTCTGTGGCCGGGTTTAGAGTCAGTGTCCAGGTTGGGGCAAAGGTTTTGGTTAGGTTTGGGGCCGGGGTCGGAGGCATGAGGCTGAGGCTAGGTTTACGGCGATGTTTTGGGCTGGGGCTCCGGATTGTGTCGAGCCGGGCCGGGCCGGAGCTGCGACAGGCTGTCGGCCGGGATTTGGCTGGGAGTTGAAGGCTCGGTTCTGGGATCAGGCGCCAGGTTTAGGGTTAGGATTAGGGCTAAGTTTTTGGTTAGGTTTGGAGCCGGGACAGGCTAGGGTTGGGGTGGGGTTTGGGGGCTTGTGTTCCGGACCAGGACAGGATGGGATTCGTGTCGGGGGCTGGCGGCCGTGGCCGGGTCCAGAACAATCTGGGGTTCGGGCTGGGCACCGGGACAGGCTGCTGGCTGGGGTTATGGTCAGTTCCACGGGCTGGGGGCGGGGCTGGGATAGGCTGTGCATGTAGGCTGGGGCCGGGACAACCCCCAGTAAAGAAACCAAAAAAGTCAGAGCCCGCTGTAAATAAAGTGTAAGTTATAGAGCTCCCTGTAAATAAACCCTGTAAATCCTCCCTAAAATCCCCCGAAACCCTCAAACAGACGACTGCAAATAAAACCCTAAAACACATAGCCTCCAGTTCATGAAAGCTAAAACACACGGCCCACTGTAAATCAACACTAAATAACAGAGCACCCAGTAAAGCACTGCGAGATAGTCAGATTCAGATAGTACCTCATAG
>NW_025978608.1:0-6447 GCF_021869965.1 Rhincodon typus | reverse complement strand
ACACCAGCAAATACACTCTGGGGAGAGGTCATTCACCTACTCTGTGTGTGGGAAAAAATTCACTCAGTCATATAGCTTGATGAAACACCAGTGGGTTCACAAGTAACTTCAGTAATTGGATTTTTCTTTTGCTTGTTCATGGGATCATGGCGTCACAAGCTCAGCAAGCTCTTATCATCCGTTCTAACTGCCCAAAGGATGGTTCAGAATCAAACTAATTGTTATAGCATGGATTCACATGTAGGTCAGAATAACAATGGTTTCCAGACCCAATGACACTGAGTTGACTTTCTCGTCTCTTGTCCTCTTTCTGAAACAATAGTGAATAAATTGTTGCAGTTGATTTAAAAGTGAAAGACCAAAATAGGTTTTATTCTGATTCAGCATGCCCTGCTGTTTTCTCAGTTGTTATTGACAATCTCATGGCCTTCACACCATCACCTGTTCCGGAGAGTGTTACAGGAAAGAGGGAATGGTCAACTGCATCTGGTCACTCAAAGGTCACTGGACCCAAAAGGTTAACTCTGATTTCTTTCATAGATGCTGCCAGACCTGCTGAATTTTTCCAGCAATTTCTGTTTTTGTTTCTGATTTCCCTGCATTTGCAGATTTTTTTAAATGTTTTTCAATATTCACCTTGTCTGTTTCAGAGAAGCCTCATTGATAGGCTTGGTGGGTTTTGGAAATTGAAAGTTAGGCCACAGATCAGGCAATGATCTCATTGAATGACAGAACAGGCTTGAGGGGCTGAATGGTCTACTCCTGTTCCTATAAGAGTTTTCCATCTGCAGCTGGTGGCAATATTTCCCCTCACTACTCACTTCGCATCCGTGACTATTACACTACATGCTGTTACTGGCTGAACAAATCTCCTGTGTTTGAACTAAATCTGTTACTATTCAGTGCTCCATCTTCGCCTGCCCTGGTTTGACTCTCATCAGAAAATGTTGTCTCTACTGCAGAAATTCACCAAGGATCCTCAGACAGCACCTTGCAAACCCATGACCACTTCCATCTGGAAGAACGAGGGCAGCAGATATATGGGAAGATCACCACCTCCACGTTCCCCTCCAAGTCACTCACCATCCTGACTTGGAAATATATCACCGTTCCTTCACTGTCACTGGGTCAAAACCCTGGAATTCCCTCCCTAATAGCATTGTGGGTCAACACACAGCAGGAGGACTGCAGCGGTTCAAGAAGGCAGCTCACCACCACCTTCTCGAGAGCAACTATGGATGGGCAAGAAATGCTGGCCTGCCAGGGACGCCCACATCCCACAAATTAATAAAATAAAAACCGTGTGAACAGTCACAACAGAAGGATCCTGGAGTCTCATTCCCCTGGAACAAAAACAAAGTTGCTGGAAAAGCTCAGCATGTCTGGAAGCATCTGTGACCCTTCCTCACTCCACCGGGATCTACCAAACCTGTTTATTATTTCCACTTCCTCTGTCATTCTGACTCTTTAATTTCTCAATTTCAGTCCACTCGCCTTTTGAGCTCTTCAACAACCCCATTTGGGAAAACGAGAGGTAGCTGGAATTAACGCAGGGAACTGGGAAGTGGGCGGAAGTATGAGGAGAGGCCACATCAAAGAAAGCTCCCATTCCAACAACAGAGCTTCTCAAAACACAAAGGCAGCATGAAAGCTTGAGCTAAATGAACATGGGGATGTGTGGGCTGTCATGAGGAAAATGTGACCATGATCACAAATGGTTAAGATGACAGAATCCCTACAGTGCAGAAAGAGGTCATTCGGTGCATCTAGTCTGCACTCGCTCTCTATCCCACCCTACTCCCATAAACCCCACATTTACCGCAGCTAACCCAACCACATAACCTGCACACTCGGGGACAATTTAGTGTGGCCAATCCATCTATCTTGCATTTTTGGACTGTGGGAGGATCACAGCTCAGCTCTAAAGAGGCGAAATTGTGGATTCAGGCTCAAAAAAACCTCAACTCTGAAACAATTTCATGGTTTTTGTTTCCAAAATTAAAATCTGAGGAAAGCTGCAGCCACAATGATTTCAGATTCTCTCTGGAGGAAGAGAATTCAAAACTCTGACCCGGGGGCACGGTGAGTTGACAAAGGCCTGGGACCCGAAATGTAACAGAGTGTGAGCAAGGTGGTGGTTAGACAAGGGCAAAAAGGCAGATGTCACAGCGGGAAGGCAGGAGAGATTAAATTTCAGAAATGTTATTAGTCCTTCAAGGCTGCAGGGAATGAAGTTAGGGCTGGAAAAGAATCAAATAAACAAAAGACGTGCCTGGAGCCAGGTGTGCAGTGGACCCAGAAACACATTGAAACAAGAAATGTAAACAAATTGGGGCAGAGTTCACAGTCTGAAATTGTTGATCTCAATGATGAGTCCAGAAAGCTGTAAAGCCTGGGTAATTCTATTTCAGCCAACACAAACATGATGGGCCAAGGGCAAATACTGCTGGCCAGCCAACAATACGCACATCACACAAATGAATTAAAAAAAAGGCCTTGATCTGCGCTGTAATTTTCTGATACTTTTGTTCTGACATTTGCAGTTTGTTTCTGATGATGGTTACAACCTCTAAAATTGAACTAGAGTTTAACATACTAGAGAAATGTAAAATAAGTCAGCTTTGCTTCAAACACATCACTGTAGATAGTTGTATTTTTCCTGAGGGTTGAACAGCACCTGGAGCTCAGAAAGGACAATCTCGGGGTGGTGGTGGGGGGTGGGGTGGAATCGTACGGCAGCAGCAGAACTTCAGCCGGACACATCCGTCAGGGTCACACCGAGGGGGTCAGATGGCACTTTACTCTTTCTCGTCTCTCTTCACTGACAGCCAAGCCATGGTGTGGGTTAATCCTGCTGTGTGTAAGAAATGTGTCCCAGCTACTGTCTTTCATGGCTCGGAGCTCGTAGACACGGAACAAAATCTCGTTTCCAACTGGGTTTAGCGTTTGAGGAAGAACAACGGTGAATGCTGGAAATGTGCTTCAAATCAGAGATTAGCGTAAATCAATGATCTGTTCCTGACTGGAAGTGAACCGTCAGGTTCAGGTTTAGAGATAGCCGGGTCTACGCCCGAAACGTCAGCTTTCCTGCTCCTCTGATGCTGCTTGGCCTGCTGTGTTCATCCAGCTCTACACCTTGTTATCTCAGATTCTCCAGCATCTGCAGTTCCTACTATCTCCGCAAGTAAAATGTTTCTCCCCAGTGTGAATAGCTGGTGTTCACTGAGTATCAGATGTCCGAGTGAATCCCTTCCCACACTCAGTGCAGGTGTACAGTCTCTCTCTCATGTGGCCATGCTGGTGTATCAGAAGCTGTGTGGATTTAATAAATCCCTTCCCACACACTGAGCAGACGAATGGTCTCTCTCCAGTGTGACAAGCCTGTCATAAGTGAGGTGGCAAGAACAAGTGAATCCCTTCCCACACATGGAGCAGGTGAATGGCTTCTCCCCACTGTGAACACATCGATGTTTAGTGAGGCTGGATAACTGACTAAACTGACTGAAGTTCTTCCCACGCTGAGAGCAGATGAACAGTCTCCCTCCAGTGTGAGACGGCTTATTTGACCTTAGGCTGGATGATGATGTGAATCCCCTCTCACACACAGGGCAGGTAAAAGATCTCTCTCCAGTGTGACCTGATTGTGTGACATTAGAATGGATGAAGATGTGAATCCCCTCCTACACACATAGCAGATATCAGTCTCTCCCTAGTGTGAACTCGATTGTGTGACATTAGGCTGGACCATGAATTCTATCACTTCCCATACACAGAGCAGATGAAGCTTCCTTCCCCATGAAGACTTTTGTGTGATATTAGGCTGGATCTCCAAGTGAATTCCTTCCCACATGTGGAACAGCTGAACGAATTCTCCCCTGTGTGAACAGGTCGATATTGAATTAGACCTTTAGAGCTCCTAAAGCTTTTCCCACAGTCAGAGCATTTAAAAGGTCTCTTGTCAGTGTGAACCCACTGGTGTGACACGAGGCTGGATGACTGAGCAAATCCCTTCCCACACATTTAGCAGGTGAATGGTCTCTCCCTGGAGTGACTACGACGGTGTGATTCCAGCCGGCCTGGGAATTTGTATCCCTTCGCACAATCCACACATTTCCACAGTTATTCCATGATGCTGATCTCCTGGCATCTCTCCAGATTGGATGATCTGTTGAATCCTTGTCCATAAACACAACGTGTGTACAGTTTCTCTGCTCTGTGGATTTTTTTTTTTCAGAATGTTAACTGGATGATGTTAAATAGTTTCTGCAGTTAGTTCACTGGAACATTCAGAATCAGGTGTGTCAGTGTGTGAGTGTTGGCGCTTTACCACTCACACTAATGTTTGAAATCTTTTCCCACAGACATTCCAGATAAACATATTCCCTTCTGGTCCTGATAAATTGAATAACTCGGTTGGATCTTGAAATGGTGTTTTATTTGACTCTCCCATCTTCAATTTCTTTCTTTCTATTACTCTGTGAAATATTTACAAACATCATCACTGTCTGTAAAATCTCAGAACAAACAAATTCAATTTCTGAGAGACATTTTTCCCTTATTGCACCCACCCCAAAACTTACGACGCACACTAAAAGATGTGAAAATCAGTACCAAAAGCAAAAGCAACATTCCTGAATAAATCAGGAGGGACAGGGAGGGTGCGAGGGACAGGGAGGGAGGGTCAGGGAGGGAGCAAGGGACAGGGAAGGGGACAGGGAGGGTCAGGGAGGGAGTGAAGTACAGGGAGGGGGACAGGGTGGGACGGACAGGGAGGGAGCGAGGGACTGGGAGGGAGGGAGGGAGGGAGGGACAGGGACGAGGACAGGGTGCTGGGACAGGAACAGGGAGGGGGACAGGGTTGGAGCGAGGGACGGGGAGGGAGCGAATGAAGGAGCATGGGACAGGGAGGGAGCGAGGGACAGGGAGGGAGCGAGGGACAGAGAGGGAGTGAGGGAGTTAGGGAACATGAGGGAGCGAGGGATGAGGAGGGAGCGAGTGAGCGAGGGACGGAGCAAGGGAGCAAGAGACGGAGCGAGGGAGCAAGGGACGGAGAGGGAGAGAGGGAGGGAGTGAGGGACGGGGAGGGAGCGAGGAAGTGAGGGACGGCAAGGGAACAAGGAATGGGGATGCTGCGAGGGAGTGAGGGACAGGGAGGGAGCGAGGAAGTGAGTGAGCAAGGAATGGAGCAAGGAACGGAGCGAGAGAGCGAGTGTCGGAGTGAGGGAGAGAGAGATGGGGAGGGCGGGAGCAAGGGATGGGGAGGGAGGGAGCGAGGGATGGGGAGGGAGCGAGGGACGGTGAGGGAGTGAGGAATGGGGAGGGAGTGCGCGAGAAAGCGAGGGACTGGGAGGGAGCAAGGGACAGGGAGAGAACAAGGGACGGAGCAAGTG
This sequence comes from Rhincodon typus, assembly GCF_021869965.1. Classification (NCBI taxonomy): domain Eukaryota; kingdom Metazoa; phylum Chordata; class Chondrichthyes; order Orectolobiformes; family Rhincodontidae; genus Rhincodon; species Rhincodon typus. The sequence goes on along the minus strand of NW_025978608.1, from coordinate 1,057 downwards.
AGCGAGGGACGGGGGGAGGGAGAAAGGGAGGGGGATGGACCGACGGACGTAAGGGAGTGAGGGATGGGGAGGGAGCGAGGAACGGAGAGGGAGCGAGTGAGCGAGGGACAAAGTGAGGGAGCAAAGGACGGGTAGGGAGGGACGGAGTGAGGGTTGGGCAGGGACGGAGAAAGTGACGGGGATGGAGATGGAGGGAGTGAGGGATCGAGAGTGAGGGAGGGAGGGAACAAGGGACGGGGAGGGATTGAGCGAGAGACACAGAGGGAGCGAGTGAGGGAACGAGGTACAGGGAGGGAGGGAGCAAGGGACGGAGAGGGAGCGAGGGAGAGAGCGAGCAAGGGAGGGAGCGAGGGACTGAGAGGGAACGAGGGAGGAAGGAAGCGGGGAGGGAGTGAGGGAGAGGGAGCGAGGGACGGGAGCGAGCAAGGGACTGGGAGCGAGCGAGCGAGCGAGCGAGGGATGGGGAAGGAGCGAGGAAGCGAGGGATGGGGAAGGAGTGAGGGAAGGGAATGGAGAAAGGGACAGGGAGCAAGTGAGGGAGACGAAGGGGGCGACAGGGAGTGAGCGAGGGAGAGGGAGTGAGGGACAGGGAGGGAGCGAGGGATGGGGATGGAGTGATGGGGAGAGAGCGAGGGATGAAGTGAGGGACACGATGGGAGCGAGGGATGGGGAGGGAGGAATGGGGAGGGATCAAGGGACGGGTGGGAGGGACTGAGAGGGAGTGAGGGACTGGGAGGGAGGGACAGGAAGGGAGCTGCGGAGGGACAGGGATGGAGGGAAGGAGGGATGGAGCGAGGGATGGGGAGGGAGCGAGGGAGGGAGGGACCAGAGCAAGGGACGGGAACGAGGGAGAGAGGGACGGGGAAGGAGCTAGGGACGGGAGCAAGGAATGGGGAGGGAGCGAGGGATGGGGAGGGATCGAGGGACAGGGAGGGAGCAAGGGATGGGGAGGGAGAGAGGGACGGGGAGGGAGAGAGGGAGCGAGGGACTGGGAAGGAGGGAGCAAGGGATGGGAAGGGAGGCAGCAAGGGACAGTGAGGGAGCGAGGGATGGGGAG
>NW_025978607.1:0-6447 GCF_021869965.1 Rhincodon typus | reverse complement strand
CCCGCCCCCTTGACCTGTCCGTCCTCCCTGGACTGACCTATCCCCTTCCTAACTGCCCACCTACACTCACCTTTACTGGCTCCATTCCTGCCTCTTTGACCTGTTTGTTTCCTCTCCACCTATCCTCTCCTCTATCCATCTTCTATCCGCCTCCCACTCTCTCCCTATTTATTTCAGAACCCCCTTCCCCTCCCCCTTTTCTGATGAAGGGTCTAGGCCCGAAACGTCAGCCTTTCTGCTCCTATGATGCTGCTTGGCCTGCTGTGTTCATCCAGCCCTGCACCTTGTTGTCTCGGATTCTCCAGCATCTGCAGTTCCTACTATCTCTGATAGATCATATTTTGTTTTTCCTGTTTGCTTTTAAAAAGGTGGCCCTTTATTGAAACACAAATAAACAATGCTACAGATTTGGGTTTAACAGTAAAACAGAAGTTTATTGTACACAGGAAATTAAGACAAAATAGAAGAATCCAAACAATTTGCATGTACCATTTAAAACTTTCAAAGACAATAGTAAAACTATAATCCCATCATCTGAACAGCATCCCATTAGAGTACTTAAACAACAGAGAGAATTCCCTTCTTTGTCATACATAGGGTCTGACTGAAGTGTGGCTTCAATACCCAATCATGAGAATCCGACAACCTCTTCCTTGGTTCATCATCTGACTGAATCTCGACTTTCTCAGCTTCACATAATCCCTCAGGGATTTAACCAAACACTTCTGGTCTGGAAATGTTCAACTAACCTCCTTATACTGAGGTAACCTCTTTCTTAACAGTCTTAAACTACCCCACTTTCTCAGAAGCAACTGATTTACACATCCAAGTTCAACCAAGATTTCTGAAGAACTATCCAAGTTATCTTTCCTGCCATCCCAATTGCTAATGCAGTTCTTTCCTTTTCAACCCATGATCTTTTTTCCCCAGTCATCAGGGAATGGCACCAATGCTTCCCACCCATAGGTGCCTTCTATTAACCTTCAATCTGACAACTTGGGAACAGAATGAAAAGCTGTTGATGAGGTCTCGGGTTAAATCAAGCATGAGATCCATGTTTCTGACATTGCTAGGTTTCCTCCCCACTAATGCACTTTCCCACTTCTACCTCACCTGCCCGTATTTGTCACTGCAACAGAATAAAACATCCAGTCTTACCTGGGTCACAGGCAAAATAAAACTCACAAACAGCAGAAGTTACTTTTCTCAGTTACTTTTAACCAAAAATGATCACTTACTGCTAATTTTAATTGACTGCTACGTGCAGTTACATTGCAAATTTCAATAAAATCAGAAAATGTTGCAAGCTATTCAGAATGCAAAACAAAGGGCCACTTTCAGATGCTAATTGACCCAAAGTTCATTTCCTGCTCACTTAAGATTTCCGCTGTTCAATTTTTTTTTAATTAAAGCTTGGGGAAGATTCAAACTTATATTTCCTATCTGTTATATAATACAATAGTTTGCAGGGGTCAAACTGCAGTTTTTCATGTCTGGACAATTTTGGTTTTAGCAAGAGGATACTGTTTCCATGCCAGCAGTCCTTAATCAAGTTTTCTGAAATGAATATAAAGTCTAGACTAATTGGGTTATTTGATGATCCAGTGCGCATTTATTTGTGTCCGACACAGATTGTAACATAGTTCAACATGATGTGGAGTTGCCAGCGTTGGACTGGAGTGGACAAGGTCAGAAGTCACATGACACCAGATTACAGTCCAACAGGTTTATTTGAAATCACAAGCTTTCAGAACGATGCCCCTTGGTCAGGTGAAGACCAGACGAAGGCGCAGCGCTCAGAAAGCTTGTGATTTCAAATAAACTTGTTGGACTATAACTTGATGTCTTGTGAATTCTGACCTTAGTTCAACATACTGCATTAAAAATTATTACTTACAGATTATATTGTCTCAAGAAAAAATCTGTTATGTAATATGTAACTGTATTACTGTATTGGGAACGACTACACGATCATTAAGACCAGTTAATACATGACTAATCAACTGAAACACATAAGTTAAAGTGGAGATTTAATTTTTCAAGGATCCCTTATCAATCCTGGGATGTATGGGTTCAAAATAATTGTTTATTTTATACTTCAACTTAGCTTGATAGATTACAAATCAAGAAGTGATGGAATAAACACCTGGCTGGGTGCAGTGGCAAAAAAAAATTTAATTGAGGACAGAGCAGTTTATTCTGATTACCATCCATTCAATTATTGATGCCCTGTGCCTGCAGCATTTGTTATAGGATCATTGCAGCAACCTGCCAAATTTACTTCGAAGGCACCTGCCAGTGAAGTGACCTCTACCACAAAAAAAGTCAAAAGTATCAACGCTGCAGGGACACTGTCACCTCTCAGTTACACAATGTCGTGCCTTATAAATCAATCAGTGTTCTTCCATCACTGCTGGACCAAGATTTTTTTTTCTTTATTCATTAACAGGATGAGGATGATGCTGGCTAGGCAGCATTCATTGCCCATTCCTAATTGTCCAGAGGGCAGCTAAGAGTCAATCACATTGCTGTGGGTCTGGAGTCACATGTAGGCCTGACCAGGTAAGGATGGCAGTTTCCTTCCCTAAAGGACATTAGTGAGCCAGATGGGTTTTTCCGGCAATCAACAACAGATTCACAGTCATCATTAGATTCTTAATTCCAGATATTTTATTGAATTCCAATTCCACCATCTGCCATGGTGGGTTTCAAACCTGGGTCCCCAGAACGTTATCTGGGTCTCTGGATTAACAGTCCAGTGATAATACCACTAGCCTCTCAGCTATTCCTAGCCAGCACCATTGCCAAAGGGGCATTATTGTGGGTACTGCCAGGGTATAAGGAGAAGGCACAACTCTGCCTCCGCAAAGCCATTTGAATTAAGATGATAAATGTCGCTTTGTCCAGGTTATTCAGAAAATAGATTTGATAAACATCAGAGGAAGAATCACTCTGCTGACTTCGCTTGGAGGGACAAGAACAATTCTTCCTCCAGTATATTTTAAATTAAATTTCAAATAGCAGTTCTAGAGGGAAAGCTTAAATGAAAACATAACACTTTAGATAGATCTGTGTCAAATCCTGCTTTTCTGGTTTGTGTTGGTGAGCTACTGGCATTGCAATTAAAGTTAATAACTTTTTAAAGTTTTGAATGTTCATGCTTCCTGATTGATGTTGATTTGTGGTGTGTGGTTGTTGGAAACTTTCTGCTCAGTGTCTCGCTGGTCATGATATTACAGGTTTTACAGGAATGTGGTTGATGTGACCTTCCTTCAAGTCCTAAGGACATAAATGGCAAGAACCAATGAGCAAATGGCAACAGGTGAGAGTGAAAGTATATAAGCCATCTGTTCTGTCAGTTGAACTTTGCTGAATGGGTGTCGGTGTCTGTATAACTCTGGGTCTGGGGGAATTTATTTTTAAAGCCTTCATTAGTTTCTGCATATCTAAGGGAGAATAATTAAACCTTATCTCAGCTATCGGTATTGTAGTGCCACAGGCTTTCATTGATCCTAGATATGAATGGTCTGAATGGGTGTGCGTGCATCACTCAGTTTGCACAATCTTCCTTTTTATTGGATCTACCATCATTGATTCAGTGCTGAAGCTTAATATTATTGATATGTGAGCTGTAATGTGTGGCAGTGTGTGATATCATGCCAGTACAGCCTCGCTGGCCATCAATAACTGTTTAAATCTATCAGTATTCATATATGGAAATATCTATTCATAAATATTTCATTGTAATTAGTAACCCCAGTTCATGTCCACTTTGTAAACACAATGATCAAACAATGCCTATCTGTAGTAATAGCTAGAAATGTGTGTTTGCTTAAACTTGCAGCTCAGAATACGGTGATGAGTTGTGGCAAGAATATCTGGCAAACGCATGCCCCACTCAGGGCTTCTCTTCCGAACTAATGGCACGTTCCTATATATGGAAATCTCGTTCTGTACCAGTTCCTGATGAGCCGGTATTGTATCAGCTGGCGGCAGCTGGTTGAAAATATTTGCTTAGCAGGAGTCTGGACTGCTGCTGAGATGTATTGCCTGAACACTCATAATGTTCAATTATTCGCTGAGTAGATATTCTTATAAAACTGCCTCCATTAGTCTGTAGTTGTGCAAGAGCTATTCTCAAATTTTCAGTGACAGTCATTAAAATAGCAACGCCTCCAGTGAGCTGTTGTACTTTGATAACTGCTGTACAAAATAAATATCTCTATTTGTGTTCTGAACTTTTCATTTTATCATACCCTTTGTTTAGTCTATTTATCTCTTTTTATACCAACTTCCCCTAGCTTCCAGATACTCCTCCCTCAATATAAGCCTTTTTTGTTAGCACTTGTCAACAAGCCCCTTCTGATAACACTGCAACCGGAGATCGAGGACCAGATCTTTGCCACAATGGAGGATACCCCTTTCACATTTTTGAATATTTTCTGTGCCTCTTTGTGATCCTTTAATAACCAATGTAATTGGACCTCCACAGTTTCTAGCTTTTCACCATTTAGAAATTACTCTGGTTCTATCAGGTTCAAAATGGATGACCTTGCACTTGCTATTTTGAAGTCCGCTTGCCACAGCGTCCCATTCACTTAATCTATTCAGTCTTTCTTTTGTCATTTTATGCCTTCATCTAGAGTGCTTACCATGCCGTCAATATTTTTGTGTCATCAGCAGATTTTTGTATGTGGCTTTTTATTACATGATCTCAATCATTAATAAGTAATTAATAAGAAAATAGTTGAGACTCCTTCACAGAACTAGTCACATCCTGCAAAATAGAATACTGCCCATTATCCCACTCTCTGTCCCTTACCATTGAGGCAACTGTCTAACTGTCAAATAATTTGTTTTTGATTCCATGCGCTTCAGTTTCAGTTAATTTAAGAAGGAATTTTGCAAATGCCTTCTGAAATCCCATATAAATAACATCCATTGACATTCTCTGGTCCACTACTTCAAAAGCCACATCTACAAAAGTTTTGCTTTTGCCCCACATGGAATCTGGCAGAATCTTACTCTATTGACAATAGTAAGGAGCAGATAGGACGGGGGAATGGAACAGAGACATGTACCACAGAATATTCGACAAGTCTAAAACTTGTACTATTTTCCACAGGAAAGAATGACAGCCTACGAATGCACCAAGAGCACACATGCTCAAACTAGGCAACAATGATCATACATTGCATTTTCTGCTACACCAACCCAAATGTGGTGAATTTTAACAGTTGGATTCCAATGGACAACAGGCAGATACCATTGTTGGCAACAATGAAGCCTTTTAGAGAATTCACTGCACGGAGAATAATCAGTTGTAAGCTTTCTGGGCATTCCCTCCTCCACCAACAGATTTAGAGGCTGAAGGTACAGCTGGGTCCTTGAGATAGGCTTTATGGCTATCTCTAATATCCTCTAATTAGTGAGCTACCTCTGTCAACCGATGCAGTCCCTGGAATGTATGGCCACCCATAGTGTTATTGGGAGGGAGCCAAGAACTTTGACCCAGCAGCAGAGTGAAGGTATAAAGAATTCTATGGAGACATCAAGGTTACTTTTCTAGCCAAGATAGTAGAGCATGCAACCTGCTGCCACTACACAAGTGAAGCTGTGAAACTGTGTTTGAGGAACCATAAGAGAGCAGTATAAAGTGATAATCTGATTTATTTTCTTCCTCTCTTCCTATAGAAATCTATTAGTAGCACCGAGATTTGTCATTAGTGTATGATGGTGAGTGATAATCCTTTTTTTTACATTTTCTTTACCTCTCCCTGCCCTGTCTGTTCCAAACTCGAGGCACCTCCCATTCTATGATCTCTCAGGTAATCAGCAGCTTACATTTGTATTTCTGACTTCTTTCAAACACTGCCGCAGAAAACTCAGCTTTCCAGGTTTTCCAGTCGATACTTCACCTGAGGAAACAGGGATCAGAAAAGTGAAGCTCTTTATTGTACACTGTCGGGGAGGGGAAGAAATATTCACAGTTTGAAAATAACCCTTGCTGCTAGCTTGACATTTAGTGAAGGGAAAAAAAAAGTGCACAGTTAATTGTGGTGTTGGCTTTTTAGCATGCTATCTCACTTCTTTTCTGTTGCCTCAGAGAATTATGTCAGAATCATTTTACACCATGAAAGGTACACCACTGAGATTTTGTACAAGGGTGTTTTTGTTTTAATTTATGCTCACCGTAACCTTTATAGAAAGAAGATAGTTTAAAATCTTGTAAATAAGATTTGGAAGTATTCTTAACTTCTGATGAACAGTCTAAGCTCTTTTTCTTTTGCTTCAGATACTGAGGGTCAGTTGATTGTTTCGACTTTCTTCCATTTCAATTGTAACAAAAACATTTCTGTTCAGGGAGTAATTGTTAACAGCAAAACTTAAAATTTGACAGTTAAATGTCAAAAGATCTGCACCTCCTCTCTATTGCGCCAATTTAGT
>NW_025978606.1:0-6447 GCF_021869965.1 Rhincodon typus | reverse complement strand
TTCCTGCTCCTCTGGTGCTGCTTGACCTGCTGTGTTCATCCAGCTCTACACCTTGTTATCTCACAATATGTAACAAGCCTAGACATAAACAATGACCTTATCATTTCGTTACATTTAACAAACAAGAAGTATCCCCCAAATTTCAATTCTTGTGTATTTCAGCATTAACATAAATAACATTCTCAAATGTCAAACTGTGTTTTGTTGCTTTAATTCATGGCATAATACAAAGATCTAATTTTATCCACATTTTTAACTTCATTTCATTACATCAATATTGTCAGATTCTATGAATGGCTAACTCATCACCCATCTACAACTGTTATCTAAGCTATAAATAAGGCTATTTGACATTTCTTAGAATTCAGACATCCAAAAAATACGATGCATACTCTAACCATTGGCAAACTGAGAACTTTGAGGTTAGCTTTGCTAACAACCCATGAAACTCAATTAATGTAAATAAGATTGTGAAAAACAATGTCAATAAAATTTCAACAAAATATCAAAATAATCTTCCTCATTTTAACTGGAAATTTCATTGCTTCATTTGTCATCTGTCCAATAAATTGAAGCTGATTTAAAGCGCACTTTAATAAGCTGAAATTGATTAAAAGTAGTCAGACATTATGAACATGACAAGTTAAACTGCCATTACTCATGGGGACACTGCATCAACTTCAAGCTAGACATATATACATAATTAAATGTGAACAGATAGATGTTGCTACTAAATTGTACTGCTTTGTTATTAACTCTGCAAAAATTGCACCCTGTCCTTACCATCCGTCTTTATAATGAACTTGCTGTCTTTGCCCATTAATGATCATTAAATGTGACACACAAAGTTAAGCCTTATCATTGACAAGCATGGATGCCATTTAATGACATGGTAAGTGTTATTGACTAACTGTCAGATTCTCTTCTACAAAAAAATAACCAAAACAAATATTGAAACTCATTCTTTCAAGTCTTCAATTTTCTGAGAAACTTCCAAATTTCATTTCTTTCTCCCTTCCTACGTCACTTTCCTTATCTAATCCTTCTTTCCTCTCTCTTCATCTATCTTTCTGTACTTGATTTGACATTGAATTCAACCCCTTCAATTCTTCCATATTTTTGGTCCTTACTGTACTTATTTACCAATCCTCAAATTTGATTCGTTAAAGAACTATTTTTATGGTGCCTTATCCACTTAGGTCTCTAATGTTCTGCTTCCTTCATCACTTTCAGCTCACACTTTCACCAATTTGTGTGGTAAGGAAAGGCCTAATTATTCATTTGACACCAGGTTATAACCTAACAGTTTTATTTGAAATCACAAGCACCTTTATCAGGTGTCACGTCTAGTGTTATGCAATTTCTGACTTTGTCCACCCCAGTCCAACACCGGCACCTCCACATCATAATTATTTATTCACAATGTTAGATGTTCCTTATATCGTATTCTGGTTGATTATATTTGTGCCTACACTATCCTCTGGACTTTTAAAAAATAAACTGGGTTTATGCTTTTACTGTTGAGAGTGTGTACTTGAAAAGGAATTAATTGTGTGAAGTGCTTTGAAATGTGTGAATGCGATTAGGTTATTATAGAATTTGTAACATTGTTATGGTAGGTTTCAGGCAGGAAGATGGATTGTAAGTTATTATCCAAACTTCCAATACATTTTATTTTGACCCTCTAGTCCTCAAGTTTCTTTATTGGTGTCCTTGACAACAATGTGGTTTTAGCTTCATATTTCTCCGTTCGCTACACTTCAGATTGTGAACTGAGAAGAAAGTGGAAATTAAATGTTGCCTCCCATTGTGTTTTATTATGTATCAGTGCTTGAAGACAATGCTCCTATTTTACAAGAAATGGAATGAATAAGAAGAAAATGATCTAGTAATGAGGGTGTTGCAGGAAAAACCACATTTACTATTACTGGTGGACAGTGGCAGCTGTCATTAGCACACAGGAGTCAAATAAGGCACTGGAGATCTTGCTTCAGCCTAGCAGTTTGTAATAAATATGTTTGGCAGGGTAGACTGAGGCATATTCTTCCGCTTGTGTTGAATACATTATCCTCATGGAGACATTGTCAAATTTTCTATAAAAACAGTCATTTAATTTTATAAAATGGAACTTTTGATCATTGGTTCCAAATCTGAAATTGCAAGATGGCCTTGTTGACCCTAATGCCAATCCACTCCAATTCAATTATGTCTTTGATGCAATTCTTTATGGAAGCAAATAAAAACTGCAATTTTGTGACAGCTAATGGGGTTGTTATGAAAATTGATGCTTGAAAATGTCCCTTTATTTTTAGACCATCAGCAGATGATGAGAGGACCAATACAAAGCGAAAAGCTACTTGACTTTACTGTCATCAGTCTACTTTATGCAGATATATCCTTCAATGGCTGGGTTGGTAGGGGTGACTGCTGTATAGTTCTTGTGAAAACAACTCCCATATTCCCAGAGGTCACACTCCACTGTGTTGTGTGGCTGTCCCTCCATGCTCAATGGGATAATTTAGAAAAGATCAGGAAACTTAACACTGACCATCCACACAGCACCATGTACTCTGAACAATAGCAGCATTGCATTCTATTACAACCTATATCCACACAGCTCAGAATATTGGTTCCTCTACTACTTTTATCTGAGCAGAGGAATAGTCCTGGTACAATGAGGAGAGTAAGAAAGCATGGCAGGAACACATCAAGCATAACTAAAAATGCTACTCTGGTGAAGCTACATATATGCTAAACAACAGACACAGCTTGTTATAGGCAAAACAGAGTGATTCCACAATCATCAATCAGATCAAAGCTCTCAATTCCTTTTTCAGCTAATCACGAATATCAATAGACATTTCAAGAATGATTGGAAGGAATGGCACGATGAATTGCCTATCCTTATCAATCATCCTCAGTCAAAAGTGCCAAACGTTTGATCCATCTTGGCTCTTGCCAGAGATCCATAACATCAGAATCACAAGTCTTTAATCAATTCAACTCACTCCATGTGATATTAAGAAAGGGTGACTGAGTACAGGTATAACATCATCCCAGTTGTAGTGCTGCTGACCTGTGCCTATAAACGAAAGGACAACTATCATTATAGATTCAGGTATTTAATTATGACAAATACATCCAAAATAGCAAATTGTATCGCTGTATTTACCTCCTTCACATGCAGGAATCAGGCATTGACTTCCTTGGAATTTAAGCAAAATACTGAAGATGCTGGAAATGTGAAATAAAAACAGAAAATTCTGGAGAAACTCAGCAGGTCTGACAGCATCTGTGGAGAGAGAAATAGAGTTAACATATCAGGATTGATTAAAGTCATATCGGACTCTATTTCTCTCTCCACAGATGCTGCCAGACCTGAGGGGTTTCTCCAGCATTTTCTATTCTAATTATTGTATTCCATGCACTGTTCTGACCCACTTTCTTATATTAGAGAGGCTTAATTTTCCATGTATACATCTGCCATGGCTCATAGCATTGCTGATGAGTTTTGCAGAGGATCAAAACCAGAAATCTTCTGCATCGCAAGATGTTTGTTTGTGACATTGTATGAATTCCATTTGGCTTTTCAAGTTTCAACAGGGCCAAAGTCACATTGTTAAAATGGAAGATAGCAGGCTGCATGTAGCCCACTCTGCTCTGCGTTAAATCACCATTAATGACATTAATCTGGTGGCAAAAGCATCAATTTTAAAGATGAAAGTTTATAAAATGATCTATATCATAACTCAACACATTTTCATGGTTACATAATGATGAAGCCACTCTTGTAGGTTCAACAGCCAAAACACAGTAAATACTATGATGATAAAAGGTTCTATGAGTCATGCTACCAGCATGAATCATTGCAACAACATAATTATATTGTGAATTTTAGTCTGTGTTTAGAAAGTAAGAGAAATATTACCTGTGTGGGAGGTGGAAGTGTAGGTCTAAAGTGGGAGACTCTCATTCAGAGTAGGAGTATTGGCATATGTGGACATTTGACAATAAAATTGAAAGGACATGTTCAAAATTTGAGTATTATCATTTTAATATAGGACTCAATACTTGTCAGAATGCGCAATGTTGCAATTTATTCGTACAGGTTAAAAATTCACGTTAAGTATAAAGCATACAAGAATTATTCTAATGGTTGGTGACTCAGTTTATACTTTTAGAAAGTTGATTCTGTTAATTGCATGTGCTCACATCTCAATTTAACGCCTCAAATTTACTTTAGAATCTAGCTACTGAAAATCCTTTTAAAGTCTTTCATCTTTAATACTAAATATGAAATTTATTTTAATTAAATATTTTTGTTTTGGTTATAAAATACATTTCAGCTGAACATTCCATGCAGCTCCAGAGACTTGCACATTCCTGAAAAGGTCAAATTTTTAAAAGGCTGATCAGTTCTCATGAGTACCTCCATTAACGTTTTATATGTGTTATATCTTATTAAAAGTAACAATTTAAAATTAAAGAGTAGCAAAATACTGTCAAATATTTCATTGATACATGACTTGCATTTCTTACTCAATTCTGACTTCTTCACCATTCTGTTGCATTCTTGCAAATTTAATATTAATTTTATATGATTTGTTAAGTCTAATTATTTGGCCCTGAATTTACTTTTATTTTTGAATGGATTTGAACATTAATACAGTTATAGCAGCAGGATCTTGATGTGTGTTTTCTCCTAAGTTTTTGAACATTTATGCTACATTAACAGCACTAAAGGTAGCCTTGACTTTGTGTGACTGTGACAGTTGATTGCAAGTGGCCAGCCCATTCAGCAACTCTCATTGAATCATAGAATACTTACAATGCAAAAAGAGGCAATTCGGCCCATTGAGTCTGCACCAACCCTCTGAAGAGCATCCACCCAGACCCACGCCTCACCCCATCACTGTAACCTGGCATGGTAACTCTCCCTGTAACTCCCCATTATGTTCATAATCTTTCTTTTCACTGAAATTTGAATGATCTCTATCATATAAATGATGAATAGGTAATGACATTACCAGAATCTCCAGAATAATATTGCTGCATTGTAATTATTCCCAATCTTTGTATCAAAGGGATTAATTCAGCAACAAAATATGGAGTAAATATACTGATATAAAGCCAGTGGTGTGTCAGCAGTGCACACGCAATTGGGAGACCTGACGCTTGGCTGAAAGTTGATCCCTGGACAATATACGGTGCAGAAGCTGCCTGTGCCTGCAATGCCTCTACAGGAAGCTTGGCCATTTGAAGAAGGCAAATGTTCAGTTTGGCTGCTTCCCATTGCTGGAAGGAGGGATGGAATAGGTGACTTAGGGTAGCGGGTAGGACGATCATAAGGACTGTGGAATCATTGGAATGTAAGAGTGCTTCTTCCAATTCTTTTCCATATCTAACGTTTTAATCCAACTTCACTGCAAAATCGTGAAACTAAAGCAGTTCTGGTTCCTGCTTCCCACATTGGGAAGTGCATGCCCGGGGAAAATCAGTAAACAGGTATTATGCCCCAATCCATACTTGCAAGGTGTTTCCTGTAGTCACTGCAAACTTCAAAAAAAAGTGACAAATTTGGCAGTGATTTCAATGCACACACGGATAATAATGAGTCCCAGTCAATGTTCAATTTCTTCTCTCTTTTTCATGTCACCCATAAAAATACTTTCCTTTACAATGCTCATGACAAACTCATAAGACCACTCCCATCATTTCAGTGGATGTGTGTTCAGCAGACTGGGTTTACATTCTAAGTTGATGCTGTCTCATATGATGTTAAGTCAAGTCTTGATTTGCATAACTGATTGCATATATAATATTTACTGTCAGTGTTGGTTTTGCATCACACTAGCTGGTCCTGAAGATACTTGATTCTCTTCTCCTCAACTGTTTTCTAAAATGTGAAAGTGAGCCTGCAAAACACTGAGCATGCTTTTGCTCGTGATGTTTGAATTTGTCATCCAGGATACTGCAATTGGTGAGAATACTCCCAATATAGAAGCTTCTGTACTGAACAAACGGGTTCTTCATAAATGCTGTGTGGTCCTGGAGTTTGTGTACAGGGAACGCTAGATAGTAGATCTATGATTTCTTCAGACTTACTGTCAGGCCAAAGTGTTCCAACACTAGGGCAATGTGATCAACAAGCAGTTGTATGTCCTCTGGGGCCTGAGCTAGGAGAGTGCGTTCGTATATGAAGATCAGTTCACTCAGAATTTGCTCACTAACTGTTCAAGGCTTGAGCCTTTGCATGTTGAAGAAGTTGTTGTCTATCCTGAATTATATGGGTAGTGGTTTGTCAAGGTCTTTGAATGTATATTGGAGCATAGCTGTGGAATGTCTGGCAAATGGAGGTGTAGTCTTTACACAAACGGTGACAGGAAAGGCATCCAATAATATATACATTCAAAGACCTTGACAAACCACTACCCATATAATTCAGGA